>NC_069505.1:16856571-17041571 GCF_027579735.1 Bombina bombina
TAAAGTGAAACAAGGCAGTTTTAGCTTTCTTTTCAGTGTTTAAAATCATTAAAACATGTTTGAACTAACATATATTAGGGGTGCAATTGTGCTATGTTTAGTTTAACAATAGCACTTCAAGTATTCAATTAGTATTCAATAAATACTGTACCCGTAAAATTGTGACAATTACTGTAGTAAAATTTGCCAGACTATAACACAGACACATATTGCACTGCAATGCTATAAACAGAGTGAACTAAGCATAACAAAATGGTGCCATTCACTTTTCTAACAATTTCACAATGATTAAAGCACTGTTTCAAAATCCTTGGAGGTTGAACTTCAGCTCCACAAAGCGCTGTATTAGCGAATCGCTGTAAAGTGAAGCGCTGTAAAGTGAGGTATACCTGTATATATATATATTTGGCACTAAAATCAACAATTGACAAAGCTGCACCCTCCATTGTTCGTCGTACATCAATCACTCGACGGCAACCATGGCACAGCAAACAAACCAGATATCTTCAGTGATGTTCACAGGCTGCTGAACGGCAGAGGGGGAAATCACGCACCTATGCTGATTTCCGGCATTATAAATTCATCCTTAAGTCCTACAACTCTGCGCTCAGCCTGGCCAAACAAGTCTACTTCTCCTCCCTTGTGTCATCTCATGCATTCAACCCCAGAAAGCTGTTCTCAACCTTTAACTCCCTTCTACATCCGCCTGCACCCCCGCCCACTACCAACCTCACTGTTTAGATTATTGCTGAACTTCAAAAATAAAATTGACACCATTAAAAAAAGATATCTGCACCTCACACTCCTTAAACCCAGCAATCCTACCTAACCCTTTTAATAACAAAAACCTATGCTACCTCCTGTAACAGAGGAAGAAGTCTCTGCACTCCTATCCTTGGCTCATCTCACAACCTGCCCACTTGACCCTATTCCTTCACAACTTATTCCCTCTCTCTCTGCTTCACTAACCCCTACCCTATATCATCTCTTTAACCAGTCTCTCACTGCTGTCACATTTCCTGATACATTCAAGCATGCGTCAATCATACCAATCCTAAAAAAGCCCTTGCTTGACCCCTCCATGCCTTCTCCTTACTTCCCTTTGCTTCAAAATTATTGGAATGACTGGTCTATAATCGGCTAACTCAATTTCTCACAACTAACTTACTTGATCCACTACAATCTGCTTTCCACCCTAAACACTCAACAGAAACTGCTCTTACTAAAGTAACAAATGACCTGTTATCAGCTAAAGTAAAAGGCCACTACTCCTTACTAATTCCTCTTGACCTATTCACTGCTTTTGACACAATCGACCATCCTCTCCTCCTAAAAATTCTACATTCATTTGGCATCCGAGACAAAGCCCTCTCATGGTTTGCCTCATATCTCTCAAACCGCTCTTTTTCAGTTTCCTTTAACAACATATCTTGCGATCCTATGCCTCTCTCACTTGGAGTACCGCAAGGCTCTGTCTTGGGTCCCTTGCTTTTCTCTCTCTATACAGGTAGCCCTCAGTTTACGCCGAGGTTAGGTTCCAGAAGGAATGGTTGTAAATCAAAACTGTTGTAAATTGAAACCCAGTATATAATGTAAGTCAATGGGAAGTGAGGGAGTTAGATTCCAGGCCCCTCTCAAAATTGTTATATAATAAAGATAGGGATAGTGGTAATGGAAGTTGTATTTAATGATTCCCCGTCAAGTATTAGCTTACCACAATTTAACCAATAAAAGTAGTCACCCAAATTGGGGACAATAATACTAATATCTGATATAATGAAGTATAGACTAGTAATACCAGGGGAGGGTGCTCACTGTTCAAGTAAATGTAGAAAAAATAGGAGACAAGCGAACAGAAAGTAGAGCGCTCGCAAAGGGAGTATAAGTGGCTATTCAGTGGGTATATAATATTAAAACTTAACATTTATTATTAAAAAAAAAATGATAAAAAAACTACTATATAAGTAGTGATTAATACTTAGATTAAAACACAAACAAATAATAAACGGCTGTATATCCCCAATGACCCCAGAATGTATACCATAGAAACTCAGATTAGAGTAGGAGGGATTTTTAGGCAGATATACACCAAAAAATGGTTCACGGATTGCACCAAAACCTATCTAAAAAAGAGGATTGACCTCAAACAAAATTATACTATCTAGTGCAATACTGGACCGGTGTAGGTCTGTCCAAAATATTCCCTATGACAAAATTAGTATAGTGACTAAGAGGGGAAGTGTAGGTAGCAAGATTCACATAGTCCATACATTTAGCATATTACACACACCCATTTGTATAGGCAAGAGTGAAGTGTTCACAAACACAAATTAAACCAAAAATATGATCAATGAAAGGTAATATGATTCTATAGATCTGTTATAATAAACACATTGACTAGTGAAATGTGACTTGCATAGTTACACTTAGTGGTTGATACAGCCGTAGGAAGAGTGCCTAATGTACATTTCGCCTGGCTTGGCACTCTTCCTACGGCTAAGTGTAACTATGCAAGTCACATTTCACTAGTCAATGTGTTTATTATAACAGATCTATAGAATCATATTACCTTTCATTGATCGTATTTTTGGTTTAATTTGTGTTTGTGAACACTTCACTCTTGCCTATACAAATGGGTGTGTGTAATATGCTAAATGTATGGACTATGTGAATCTTGCTACCTACACTTCCCCTCTTACTCACTATACTAATTTTGTCATAGGGAATATTTTGGACAGACCTACACCGGTCCAATATTGCACTAGATAGTATAATTTTGTTTGAGGTCAATCCTCTTTTTTAGATAGGTTTTGGTGCAATCCGTGAACCATTTTTTGGTGTATATCTGCCTAAAAATCCCTCCTACTCTAATCTGAGTTTCTATGGTATACATTCTGGGGTCATTGGGGATATACAGCCGTTTATTATTTGTTTGTGTTTTAATCTAAGTATTAATACTTATATAGTAGTTTTTTATCATTTTTTTTTAATAATAAATGTTAAGTTTTAATATTATATACCCACTGAATAGCCACTTATACTAGTCTCCCTTTGTGAGTGCTCTACTTTCTGTTCGCTTGTCTCCTATTTTTTCCCTCTCAAAATTGGCATAAGTAACATCTAATACATTATTTTTAAAGCTTTGAAATGAAGACTTTAAATGCTAAACAGCATTATAAACCTAATAAAATAATCACACAACACAGTATAATTAAACTAAGTTAAATGAACAAAAACATTTGCTAAACAGCATTATAAACCTAATAAAATAATCACACAACACAGACTTTACTTGCATTTTTCTGCAAACCGTTCTTTCTATACATTCCAATCTGGACTGATTTATAGACAGGAAGATCTTGTTCCTTGCAAGCTGCTCAATAGCTCAGGTCTGGTTAAACTGGTTAATTTCAGCTTGCTTGGCTTGCATATATTTGCTGCAACACAAGCGGACAGCTCCACCTACTGGCTATTTTAATCAATGCACTGCTTCTCAACGCTTTTCAATAGCAGTCACATGACTGGAAAAAAAGGTTGTTATTCTGAAACGGTGCAATTTGAACCGTTGTAAACCGAGGGCCACCTTGTACATCATGCCTTGGAAAACTTATAGCCTCCTTTGGATTCCAGTACCACTTATATGCTGATGATACCCAAATATATCTTTCCTCTCTTGATATCTCTCCCTCTGTACTCAACCAGATTTCTGACTGCCTCTCTGCAATTTATTATTGGATGTCTTCACACTACCTCCAAATCAATCTGTCCAAAACTGAGCTGCTTCTTATTCCCCCCTCTTCGAGACATCCAACACCTGACATTTCTCTGACGGTTGGAGACTCTATTCTCAACACCTCACCCCAGGTACGCTGTCTTGGGGTCACACTAGACTCAGAGCTCACCGTCAACCCACATATACAAGCACTGACCAAATCCTGCCATTCACACCTAAGCAACATTTCCAGAATTCGACCCTTCCGTACTCAAAAAACTAGAAAAATAGCATTCCCTCATTTTGTCACCCATTGATTATTGCAATCTACTCCTAAATGGCCTTCTGAAAAACTGCCTCTCCTCCCTCCAATCTATTATGAATGCTTCTGCTAGACTCATCCACCTAAGTTGCCGATCTACATCAGCTGCTCCGCTCTGCCAGTCTCTACACTGGCTCCCCATACACTCCAGAATACAATTTAAAGTATAAACTCTAACTTACAAAGCAATAAACAGTCTAGCTCCCAACTATATTTCCTCTCTCATAGTGAAATATTCCCCATCCCGTCCTCTTCGATCAACCTCTGACCTACGGAATTTGGCGGCGCTATACAAATAAATGATAATAATAATTATATATATATGTGTGTGTGTGTACCAATCAGCAGCGCTAGTTACACATGAAAGCTGCGCGGTTTCCGCTCGGGCTCAGCGGGTCACTAGTGGCACTTCTACTCTGTGTTTAACCCCTCAGCAGGAGTTAAACACACACTAGTGTAGGGTTGATAAAATGGCATGCTATAATAGAGCATGTAATATTGTGACCATTATGGGCCACGTGGTCGTTAATATACCGGCTAGGTGACACTGAAGAGCATATAGGATTTAAAGGGATGAGATACTTTAAACGTGTTCTCCGTTTTAAAAGTAAAATATAAGATGTTTCAAAATGCATTACACAACTTTTTAAAAACAGATGTTCCTCTACAGAATTAATGTGATGGTAAATCCGAGCATAAAACCCACAAGGATTTACCATCACTAACAATAAACTGGAGTTTCATTGATCACTTCGTCTGTGCCGCGTAGGGTTGCCACCTCAGCCATGTTTTCCTGGACACTTATGAGTTACACATGGTGCAGGGAGGAACATGTACTGTGTTTCTGGACAGCACTATTCATATTCCTCCCTGCACACCCTGCAGCGTGTGTAACTTATAAGTGTTCTGTATTTTAAGGGACGGGTGGCAACCCTAGTGCCGCGGCTCCTCAATAAAGTCAGCACCTCTGGCCGCCCACCGCACAGAGCTCTTCCCCCCCCATGAGGTGACGTTCCCACCTCTAAACCAATAGCCGTGCTAGAACACAGAACAGTGCCATATGACTAGCACAGCTATTGGTTTAGAGGTGGAAAGAGCGCTGTGCGGTAGGCGCCAGAGGCTCTGACTTTAGCTAACTGCCACGGCACAGACAGGGTGCGTTTAGCATTTTGTTTAATAAGTGATAAATGAAACTGCAGTTTATTTTTAGTGACAGGAAATCCTATTTATTTTTTTTAATGCTCAGATTTACCATCACTTTAACCCTTTATTTCCTGTCAGCTAGTGAGCAGCAGTCCCAGGGCTGAATTGTACATCATGGTGCACTTCCTGTTCGTTATACCTAATTCATTAACCCTTGTTTACACATTTAATGGCTGTTTGCATATACATGACAGCACACGGTTGTATTATTTCCCTATATAGGTTAAATACAGAGTTTGTTAAAAATGCTCTAACAAAATAAATATATTTTATAAGGAGAAAGACCTCTTTATTTCCTGAATAACGAATACTACACACTCATAGCACAACCACAGTCCTGAACTGATATTAACTGGGGTAAGTTTAATTTGTGTGAATAATATTTCATTAAATGTAAGACATGTTATGTTTAGGCATAAAGACACTGAGTGTGCCGGACCCCGGGCTCTCACAAGCCCCTACATACAGCTAGATCCCCCGTCCGCCATTACACAACTCCCCAAGAACTGCCAGACTCGGGGAGCAAACACCACACAAAACCCCCTCACCTAGGAGACCACGCGTTATTGACAGCTGCCGAACCCTCTAACAAACCAGGAAGTAGGGAAGTCCCGCCCACCAACAAATGCTATTGGCCAAGACGTACCCGGGAAAATCCCTTCAGCGCCAGTAAGACCTCCCTCCTGTCACTCCCATGAACAAGCTGTGTGAGTACGGACGCTCAGACGTGCGTGTTCGCCATTTTGTTTAGGGCGGTCGCCATAGTGACTGTTTATTAATATATATGTGTTACACGTCATATGAGGCGGTTGTTATATATGTGTTTAACATCACGTGAGGCGGTTGTTATATACTATATATGTGTTTAACGGCACGTGAGGCGGTTGTTATATAATATATATGTGTTTAACGTCATATGAGGCGGTTGTTATATACTATATATGTGTTTAACGGCACGTGAGGCGGTTGTTATATAATAATATATGTGTTTAACGTCATATGAGGCGGTTGTTATATACTATATATGTGTTTAACGGCACGTGAGGCGGTTGTTATATAATAATATATGTGTTTAACGTCATATGAGGCGGTTGTTATATACTATATATGTGTTTAACGGCACGTGAGGCGGTTGTTATATAATAATATATGTGTTTAACGTCATATGAGGCGGTTGTTATATACTATGTATGTGTTTAACATCACGTGAGGCGGTTGTTATATACTATGTATGTGTTTAACATCACGTGAGGCGGTTGTTATATAATATATATGTGTTTAACATCACGTGAGGCGGTTGTTATATAATATGTGTTTAACATCACGTGAGGCGGTTGTTATATAATATATATGTGTTTAACATCATATGAGGCGGTTGTTATATACTATATATGTGTTTAACGGCACGTGAGGCGGTTGTTATATAATAATATATGTGTTTAACGTCATATGAGGCGGTTGTTATATACTATATATGTGTTTAACGGCACGTGAGGCGGTTGTTATATAATAATATATGTGTACGTCATATGAGGCGGTTATATACTATATATGTGTTTAACATCACGTGAGGCGGTTGTTATCAGACATCCCAACCTGCAAAAACTCATTTCAGGGAGGTGAAACAAACCTATTTTCCAGTGATCGTACGCTTGTTGAATGGTTAAATATTTTAAAATACGAAGTTTAATTACGTGCAGTAAATAAGGTAGTATTTGTATTTTATTTTGTTAAAATCGGGGGGGGGGGGGGGGCTTTTTGGTTACTGATGCATGCTTTGAGGGTTCTATAACGTCCCAGCAACTAAAGGCATTCCTTAAATAAACACTTTTCCACATTTGGGCCACATTGGATACTTGGAGTTTCAGGGAGATTGCATTCCATTTGCTGACATCAGGGAGTCGCTATTACAATCAGGGAGACTCCCTAAACTTCAGGGAGTGTTGGGATGTCTGTGTTATATACTATGTATGTGTTTAACATCACGTGAGGCGGTTGTTATATAATATATATGTGTTTAACGTCATATGAGGCGGTTGTTATATACTATATATGTGTTTAACATCACGTGAGGCGGTTGTTATATGCTATATATGTGTTTAACGGCACGTGAGGCAGTTGTTATATAATATATATGTGTTTAACATCACGTGAGGCGGTTATTATATACTATGTATGTGTTTAACATCACGTGAGGCGGTTATTATATACTATGTATGTGTTTAACATCACGTGAGGCGGTTGTTATATACTATGTATGTGTTTAACATCACGTGAGGCGGTTGTTATATAATATATATGTGTTTAACATCACGTGAGGCGGTTGTTATATAATATATATGTGTTTAACATCACGTGAGGCGGTTGTTATATAATATGTGTTTTAACGTCATATGAGGCGTTTGTTATATAATATATATGTGTTTAACATCACGTGAGGCGGTTGTTATATAATATATATGTGTTTAACATCACGTGAGGCGGTTGTTATATAATATGTGTTTTAACGTCATATGAGGCGGTTGTTATATAATATATATGTGTTTAACATCACGTGAGGCGGTTGTTATATAATGTCTAACGTCATATGAGGATGGTTGTTATATAATATGTGTTTAACATCACGTGAAGCGGTTATAGAATATATGTGTTTTAACGTCATATGAGGATGGTTGTTATATAATATATATGTGTTTAGCATCACGTGAGGCGATTGTTATAAACTATGTATGTGTTTAACATCATGTGAGGCGGTTGTTATATAATATATATGTGTTTAACATCATGTGAGGCGGTTGTTATATAATATATATGTGTTTAACATCATGTGAGGCGGTTGTTATATAATATATATGTGTTTAACATCATGTGAGGCGGTTGTTATATAATATATATGTGTTTAACATCACGTGAGGCGGTTGTTATATACTATGTATGTGTTTTAACGTCATATGAGGCGTTTGTTATATAATATGTATGTGTTTAACATCACGTGAGGCGGTTGTTATATAATATATATGTGTTTTACATCACGTGAGGCGGTTGTTATATAATATGTCTTTAACGTCATATGAGGATGGTTGTTATATAATATGTGTTTAACATCGTATGGGTCGGTTGTTATATAATATATATGTGTTTAACATCTTATGAGGCAGTTGTTGTTATATAATATGTGTTTAACGTCATATGGGGCAGTTGTTATATAATGTGTTTAACCCTTTCATGACACAGGCAATTGTAAGTTCTGAATGTAAACAAAACCTACAATTTCAGCTATGGCTTTCACATTAAGTGCACCCACACTAATTATATATATATATATATTTGTTTTAGAGGACAGATAGGGCTTTCTTTTATCATCAAACATTTATTTCTAAACTAATTTTATAAGAAAAAGTTCTGAGTGTGAGGAATTAAGAAATTTTACATTTTCCAAACTATTTTGTTGTAAATATCATCATCCTGATATATATTACTACAATAAAACACACACATATATAATATGTGTTTAACATCACGTGAAGCGGTTATAGAATATATATATATAACCTGACAATCTCTATGAAAAAAGGAAGATATTTTACCTCACAATTTCCTCAGCTCACCGAATATAAAATCATTTGCACCCTGGGGCATATGATGCTGTGTATAAAATCCCTTGCACCCTGGGGCTTATGATGCTGTGTATAAAATCCCTTGCACCCTGGTGCTTATGATGCTGTGTATAAAATCCCTTGCACCCTGGTGCATAATGCTGCTGAGTATAAAATCACTTGCACCCTGGTGCATAATGCTGCTGAGTATAAAATCACTTGCACCCTGGTGCATAATGCTGCTGAGTATAAAATCACTTGCACCCTGGTGCATAATGCTGCTAAATATAAAATCACTTGCACCCTGGTGCATAATGCAGCTGAGTATAAAATCCCTTGCACCCTTGTGCATATGATGCATAGTATAAAGTCACTTGCACCCTGGTGCATAATGCTGCTTAGTATAAAATCACTTGCACACTGGTGCATATGCAGCTGAGTATAAAATCACTTGCACCCTGGTGCATATGATTATGTGTATAAAATCACTTGCACCCTGGTGCATATGATGCTGAGCATAAAATCACTTGCACCCTGGTGCATATGATGCAGAGTATAAAGTCACTTGCACCCTGGTGCATTTGATGCTGAGTATAAAATCACTTGCACCCTGGTGCATATGATGCCGAGTATAAAATCACTTGCACCCTGGTGCATATGATGCCGAGTATAAAATCACTTGCACCCTGGTGCATATGATGCCGAGTATAAAATCACTTGCACCCTGGTGCATATGATGCAGAGTATAAAATCACTTGCACCCTGGTGCATATGATGCCGAGTATAAAATCACTTCCACCCTGGTGCATATGATGCCGAGTATAAAATCACTTGCACCCTGGTGCATATGCAGCTGAGTATAAAATCACTTGCACCCTGGTGCATATGCAGCTGAGTATAAAATAACTTGCAACCTGGTGCATATGCAGCTGAGTATAAAATCACTTACTCCCTGATGCATGTGATGCTGTGTATAAAATCACTTGCACCCTGGTGCATGTGATGCTGTGTATAAAATCACTTGCACCCTGGTGCATATGATACTGAGTATAAAATCACTTGCACTCTGGTGCATTTGATGCTGTGTATAAAATCACTTGCACCCTGGTGCATATGATGCTGTGTACAAAATCACTTGCTCCCTGGTGCATTTGATGCCGAGTATAAAATCACTTGCACCCTGGTGCATATGATGCTGTGTATAAAATCACTTGCACCCTGGTGCATATGATGCTGTGTATAAAATCACTTGCACCCTGGTGCATATGATGCTGTGTATAAAATCACTTGCACCCTGGTGCATATGCAGCTGAGTATAAAATCACTTGCACCCTGGTGCATATGCAGCTGAGTATAAAATCACTTGCACCCTGGTGCATATGCAGCTGAATATAAAATCACTTGCACCCTGGTGCATAGGATGCTGTGTATTAAATCACTTGCACCCTGGTGCATATGCAGCTGAGTATAAAATCACTTGCACCCTGGTGCAAATCCTGCTTAGTATAAAATCACTTGCAACCTGGTGCATATGATGCTGAGTATAAAATAATTTGCACCCTGGTGCATAATGCTGCTAAGTATAATATCACTTGCACCCTGGTGCATATCCAGCTTAGTATAAAATAATTTGCACCCTGGTGCATATGATGCTGTGTATAAAATCACTTGCACCCTAGTGCATATGATGCTGTGTATAAAATCACTTGCACCTTGGTGCATATGATACTGAGTATAAAATCACTTGCACCCTGGTGCATATGCAGCTGAGTATAAAATCACTTGCACCCTGGTGCATATGCTGTTCAGTATAAAATCACTTGCACCCTTTTGCATATGATGCTGAGTATAAAATCACTTGCACCCTGGTGCATTTGATGCTGAGTATAAAATCACTTGCACCCTGGTGCAAATGCAGCAGAGTATAAAATCACTTGCACCCTGGTGCATATGATGCTGTGTATAAAATCACTTGCACCCTGGTGCATATGATGCTGTGTATAAAATCACTTGCACCCTGGTGCATATGATGCTGTGTATAAAATCACTTGCACCGTGGTGCATATGATGCTGAGTATAAAATCACTTGCACCCTGGTGCATATGATGCTGTGTATAAAATCACTTGCACCGTGGTGCATATGATGCTGAGTATAAAATCACTTGCACCCTGGTGCATATGATGCTGTGTATAAAATCACTTGCACCGTGGTGCATATGATGCTGAGTATAAAATCACTTGCACCCTGGTGCATATGCAGCGGAGTATAAAATCACTTGCACCCTGGTGCATATGCTGCTCAGTATATAGTCACTTGCACCCTTTTGCATATAATGCGGAGTATAAAATCACTTGCACCCTGGTGCATATGCTGCTCAGTATATAATCACTTGCACCCTTTTGCATATAATGCTGTGTATACAAACACTTGCACCCTGGTGCATATGATGCTGTGTATACAATCACTTGCACCCTGGTGCATATGATGCTGTGTATAAAATCACTTGCACCCTGGTGCATTTGATGCTGAGTATAAAATCACTTGCACCCTGGTGCATTTGATGCCGAGTATAAAATCACTTGCACCCTGGTGCATATGATGCTGTGTATACAATCACTTGCACCCTGGTGCATATGATGCTGTGTATACAATCACTTGCACCCTGGTGCATATGATGCTGTGTATACAATCACTTGCACCCTGGTGCATATGCAGCTGAGTATAAAATCACTTGCACCCTGGTGCATATGATGCTGAGTATAAAATCACTTGCACCCTGGTGCATATGCAGCTGAGTATAATATCACTTGCACCCTGGTGCATATGCAGCTGAGTATAAAATAATTTGCACCCTGTTGCATATGATTATGAGTATAAAATCACTTGCACCCTGGTGCATATGATGCTGTGTATAAAATCACTTGCACCCCGGTACATATGATGCTGAGTATAAAATCACTTGCACCCTGGTTGCATATGCAGCTGAGTATAAAATCACTTGCACCCTGGTGCATATTCAGCTGAGTATAAAATCACTTGCACCCTGGTGCATATTCAGCTAAGTATAAAATCACATGCACCCTGGTGCATATGCTGCTGAGTATAAAGTCACTTGCACCCTGGTGCATATGCTGCTGAGTATAAAATCACTTGCACCCTGGTGCATATGCAGCTGAGTATAAAATCACTTGCACCCTGGTGCATATGCTGCTCAGTATAAAATCACTTGCACCCTGGTGCATATGCTGCTCAGTATAAAATCACTTGCACCCTGGTGCATATGCTGCTCAGTATAAAATCACTTGCACCCTTTTGCATATGATGCTGAGTATAAAATCACTTGCACCCTGGTGCATATGATGCTGAGTATAAAATCATTTGCACCCTGGTTCATAATGCTGCTAAGTATAATATCCCTTGCACCCTGGTGCATAATGCTGCTGAGTATAAAATAATTTGCACCCTGGTGCATAATGCTGCTGAGTATAAAATCACTTGCACCCTGGTGCAAATGCAGCAGAGTATAAAATCACTTGCACCCTGGGGCATATGCAGCTGAGTATAAAATCACTTGCACCCTGGGGCATATGCAGATGAGTATAAAATCACTTGCACCCCGGTGCATATACAGCTGAGTATAAAATAATTTGCACCCTGGTGCATATGATGCTGAGTATAAAATCACTTGCACCCTGGTGCATATGATGCTGAGTATAAAATCACTTGCACCCTGGTGCATATGATGTTGTGTATAAAATCACTTGCACCCTGGTGCATTTGATGCCGAGTATAAAATCACTTGCACCCTGGTGCATTTAATGCCGAGTATAAAATCCTTTGCACCCTGGTGCATATGATGCTGTGTATAAAATCCCTTGCACCCTGGTGCATATGCTACTGAGTATATAATCACTTGCACCCTGGTGCATATGCTGCTGAGTATAAAGTCACTTCCATCCTGGTGCATATGATGCTGAGTATAAAATCACTTTCACCCTGGTGCATATGCTGCTGAGTATAAAGTCACTTCCATCCTGGTGCATATGCTGCTGAGTATAAAATCACTTGCACCCTGGTGCATTTCATGCTGAGTATAAAATCACTTGCACCCTGGTGCATTTGATGCCGAGTATAAAATCATTTGCACCCTGGTTCATAATGCTGCTAAGTATAATATCACTTGCACCCTGGTGCATATCCAGCTGAGTATAAAATAATTTGCACCCTGGTGCATAATGCTGCTGAGTATAAAATCACTTGCACCCTGGTGCATATGATGCTGTGTATAAAATCACTTGCACCCTGGGGCATATGCAGCTGAGTATAAAATCACTTGCACCCTGGGGCATATGCAGCTGAGTATAAAATCACTTGCACCCTGGGGCATATGCAGATGAGTATAAAATCACTTGCACCCCGGTGCATATGCAGCGGAGTTTAAAATAATTTGCACCCTGGTGCATATACAGCTGAGTATAAAATAATTTGCACCCTGGTGCATATGATGCTGAGTATAAAATCACTTGCACCCTGGTGCATATGCAGCTGAGTATAAAATAATTTGCACCCTGGTGCATATGCAGCTGAATATAAAATCACTTGCACCCTGGTGCATATGATGCTGTGTATAAAATCACTTGCACCCCGGTGCATTTGATGCTGAGTATAAAATCACTTGCACCCTGGTGCATATGCAGCGGAGTATAAAATCACTTGCACCCTGGTGCATATGATGCTGAGTATAAAATCACTTGCACCCTGGTTGCATATGCAGCTGAGTATAAAATCACTTGCACCCTGGTGCATATGCTGCTCAGTATAAAATCACTTGCACCCTGGTGCATATGCTGCTCAGTATAAAATCACTTGCACCCTGGTGCATATGATGTTGTGTATAAAATCACTTGCACCCTGGTGCATATGCTGCTCAGTATAAAATCACTTGCACCCTGGTGCATATGATGTTGTGTATAAAATCACTTGCACCCTGGTGCATTTGATGCCGAGTATAAAATCACTTGCACCCTGGTGCATTTAATGCCGAGTATAAAATCCCTTGCACCCTGGTGCATATGATGCTGTGTATAAAATCCCTTGCACCCTGGTGCATATGCTACTGAGTATATAATCACTTGCACCCTGGTGCATATGCTGCTGAGTATAAAGTCACTTTCATCCTGGTGCATATGATGCTGAGTATAAAATCACTTTCACCCTGGTGCATATGATGCTGAGTATAAAATCACTTGCACCCTGGTGCATTTCATGCTGAGTATAAAATCACTTGCACCCTGGTGCATATGATGCTGAGTATAAAATCACTTGCACCCTGGTTGTATATGCAGCTGAGTATAAAATCACTTGCACCCTGGTGCATATGATGCTGAGTATAAAATCACTTGCACCCTGGTGCATATGCAGCTGAGTATAAAGTCACTTGCACCCTGGTGCATATGATGCTGAGTATAAAATCACTTGCACCCTGGTGCATTTGATGCTGAGTATAAAATCACTTGCATCCTGGTGCATTTGATGCTGAGTATAAAATCACGTGCATCCTGGTGCATTTGATGCTGAGTATAAAATCACTTGCACCCTGGTGCATTTGATGCCAAATATAAAATCCCTTGCACCCTGGTGCATATGATGCTGTGTATAAAGTCACTTGCACCCTGGTGCATATGCAGCTGAGTATAAAATCACTTTCACCCTGGTGCATATGCAGCTGAGTATAAAATCACTTGCACCCTGGTGCATATGCTGCTGAGTATAAAGTCACTTGCACCCTGGTGCATATGATGCTGAGTATAAAATCACTTGCACCTTGGTGCATATGATGCTGAGTATAAAATCACTTGCACCCTGGTGCATATGCAGCTGAATATAAAGTCACTTGCACCCTGGTGCATATGATGCTGAGTATAAAATCACTTGCACCCTGATGCATATGCTGCTGAGTATAAAATCACTTGCACCCTGGTGCATATGCAGCTGAGTATAAAGTCACTTGCACCCTGGTGCATATGATGCTGAGCATAAAATCACTTGCACCCTGGTGCATTTGATGCTGAGCATAAAATCACTTGCACCCTGGTGCATTTGATGCCGAGTATAAAATCCCTTGCACCCTAGTGCATATGATGCTGTGTATAAAATCACTTGCACCCTTTTGCATATAATGCTGAGTATAAAGTCACTTGCACCCTGGTGCATATGCTGCTCAGTATAAAATTACTTGCACCCTGGTGCATATGATGCTGAGTATAAAATCACTTGCACCCTGGTTGTATATGCAGCTGAGTATAAAATCACTTGCACCCTAGTGCATATGCAGCTGAGTATAAAATCACTTTCACCCTGGTGCATATGCTGCTCAGTATAAAATCACTTGCGCCCTTTTGCATATGATGCTGAGTATAAAATCACTTGCACCCTGGTGCATTTGATGCTGAGTATAAAATCACTTGCACCCTGGTGCATTTGATGCTGAGTATAAAATCACTTGCACCCTGGTGCATATGATATGGAGTATAAAATCACTTGCACCCTGGTGCATATGATGCAGAGTATAAAATCACTTGCACCCTGGTGCATATGATGCTGTGTATAAAATCACTTGCACCCTGGTGCATATGCAGCTGAGTATAAAATCACTTTCACCCTGGTGCATATGCAGCTGAGTATAAAATCACTTGCACCCTGGTGCATATGATGCTAAATATAAAATCACTTGCACCCTGGTGCATTTGATGCTGAGTATAAAATCACTTGCACCCTGGTGCATATGATGTGGAGTATAAAATCACTTGCACCCTGGTGCATATGCTGCTCAGTATAAAATCACTTGCACCCTGGTGCATATGCTGCTCAGTATAAAATCACTTGCACCCTGGTGCATATGCTGCTCAGTATAAAATCACTTGCAACCTTTGCATAATGCTGCTGAGTATAAAATAACTTGCACCCTGGTGCATATGCAGCTGAGTATAAAATCACTTGCACCCTGGTGCATATGCTGCTGAGTATAAAATCACTTGCACCCTGGTGCATATGCTGCTGAGTATAAAATCACTTGCACCCTGGTGCATATGCTGCTGAGTATAAAATCACTTGCACCCTGGTGCATATGCTGCTGAGTATAAAATAACTTGCACCCTGGTGCATATGCTGCTGAGTATAAAATCACCTGCACCCTGGTGCATATGCTGCTGAATAGAAAATCACTTGCTCTCTGGTGCATATGATGCTGAGTAGAAAATCACTTGCACCCTGGTGCGTATTATGCTGAGTAGGAAATCACTTGCACCCTGGTGCGTATTATGCTGAGTAGGAAATCACTTGCACCCTGGTGCATATTATGCTGAGTAGAAAATCACTTGCACCCTGGTGCATATTATGCCGAGTAGAAAATCACTTGCACCCTGGTGCGTATGCTGCTGAGTATTAAATTATTTGCACATTGGTGCATATGCAGCTGAGTATAAAATCACTTGCACCCTGGTGCATATGCTGCTCAGTATAAAATCACATGCACCCTTTTGCATAATGCTGCTGAGTATAAAATCACTTGCACCCTGGTGCATTTGATGCTGAGTATAAAATCACTTGCACCCTGGTGCATATGCTGCACAGTATAAAATCACTTGCACCCTTTTGCATAATGCTGCTGAGTATAAAGTCACTTGCACCCTGGTGCATATGATGCTGAGTATAAAATCACTTGCACCCTGGTGCATATGCTGCTAAGTATAAAATCACTTGCACCCTGGTGCATATGCAGCTGAGTATAAAGTCACATGCACCCTTTTGCATAATGCTGCTGAGTATAAAATCACTTGCACCCTGGTGCATATGCTGCTGAGTATAAAATCACTTGCACCCTGGTGCATATGATGCTGAGTATAAAATCACTTGCACCCTGGTGCATATGCTGCTGAGTATAAAGTCACTTGCATCCTGGTGCATATGCTGCTGAGTATAAAGTCACTTGCACCCTGGTGCATATGCTGCTGAGTATAAAGTCACTTGCACCCTGGTGCATATGCAGCTGAGTATAAAATCACTTGCACCCTGGTGCATATGATGCTAAATATAAAATCACTTGCACCCTGGTG
This sequence comes from Bombina bombina, assembly GCF_027579735.1. Taxonomy (NCBI): domain Eukaryota; kingdom Metazoa; phylum Chordata; class Amphibia; order Anura; family Bombinatoridae; genus Bombina; species Bombina bombina. The sequence continues at coordinate 16,873,520 of NC_069505.1, forward strand.
CATATGATATGGAGTATAAAATCACTTGCACCCTGGTGCATATGATGCAGAGTATAAAATCACTTGCACCCTGGTGCATATGCTGCTGAGTATAAAGTCACTTGCACCCTGGTGCATATGCTGCTGAGTATAAAATCACTTGCACCCTAGTGCATATGATGCTGAGTATAAAATCACTTGCACCCTGGTGTGAGGATTGTCCGGGTTGTATGCTATCCCTTTAAGGATTTTACTTCCTTATACTATTTAAGGACCCACCTCCTATTTTCCTTTGCTGGCGAATTGAGTGTTGTAGCCATTCAGCTACGGAATCTTATCCTTGCTAGCTCTGAGGATTTACTTCCCTACGTTTCCTGTTACCTGTTTCCAGACTTTCTGAAGGAACCAGTTTACAACTCTGAACTTACAGCAGTCTCTCTCCTTGCTTCCGAGAGATCGTGTGCTCTACTCTGACGTCATCAGCTACGGACGTGCAGAGTAATCTGAACAGCCCTTCTCACTCCCGGCATCTCCGGATGCAGTGAGAGCTGTGTGAGATACAGACCAGCCTGTCTTGCTCCCGACGTCTCCGGTACCATCGTGAGCACACCCCTCCTGATAACGGTAACACCTTTATTGCCATATTGATTTTAGTAAAGTTATTTTAAGTTAATCTTACTGCTTCATTTTGGCATAAATTAACTCAATGTGTTAACTGAGGAAATCTCGCTAATTGTTGACACAGTGACACACTTCCACTATTTTGAATACAAGGTGTTCCTGAGTAACCTATACTTAAGTATTAGGATATCAACTAAGATATTTCCTAGTAAATTCTTACACATAAGTAGTACTTTACATAATTCGCCAGCCAAATAGAAAGTGAGGAATATTTATATATAATTCCTTATTGAATTCTGCACTTGAGGAAATTGACGTACTACTTAAAGGCTGACATGGATCAGGATACTATGGCAAACCGTATCCAGGCTCTGTCTGATAGAATGGATTACATTAGCAACTCCTTCCAGGAACTACAAGTTGAGAACCAGGCACTTAAAGCCTGTCTTAGAGAGGTTCTTTCAGTAAAACCTAGTCAAACAGAGACACACCCAGAACCCTCGGTTTCACCCCCTGAAAAGTTCACTGGGACTCGCTCTCAATTTAGAGAATTCAAAAACTCCTGCTTATTATTATTTGAGCTCAAACCCAGAACTTATCCCTCAGAGAGGGTTAGAGTACTGACTGTGATCTCGTACCTCAGGGGTGAACCGAGAGCCTGGGCAGATTCATATTATGAGAGACAGGATTCTATTTTGGGATCATTAGATGGGTTTTTTGCTGAAATGTCCATCCTTTATGATGACCCATTTAAACAGGTGTCTGCAGAGAACGCTCTAAGATCCCTTAAACAATCAAAGAATCTTGTAGAAGTATATATAACCCAGTTCAAAATCTCTGCCACTGACTCTCTATGGAACGAAGTATCCCTAAAAAATCAGTTCCGAATTGGTCTCTCAGAAGAGATTAAGGACGAGCTTTCTCGCATTGGAATTCCAGAAACCCTTGAACTTTTTTTCCTTGCTATAAGTATTGATCGACGCCTCAGGGAAAGGCGCTCAGAAAAAGCAAGCTCCTCTAAAAGATACATACCTTCCCCGAGTTACGCTACGAAGGATTATGCACAACCCATGGAAATAGGGTTTGTGAAAGGGCCGCTACCACCTCAGGAAAAATTGAGGAGAAAGGCTCAAAATTTGTGCATGTATTGTGCAGCTACAAATCATGAGGTTAAGGACTGTCCAGTCCTCTCTAAACAAAAATCATGTAAGTTATCTAACTTCCATTTAAGTTCTGTGAGTGGTACACTGTCATCCAGGTTTATAACCATACCCATTGTTTTGCAGTGGGACAACAACAGGATCACGACTGAAGCTATTGTTGACACGGGTTCCTGTGGGAATTTTGTTGATATGACATTTGCAAAATGTAATAAAATTCCATTGTTGTGTAAGCAGAACCCTGTCTCTGTAAAAGTCATTGATGGTAGGTCTTTGTCCACAGGTCCTGTCACCCATCATACATTACCACTACATCTCTCTACAAAGACTTACATCTCTGGGGATTTAACCTTAGATGTCATACATTCCCCTATGTTTAATGTCATACTTGGGATTCATTGGTTACGCCAACATAAACCTTTAATTGATTGGTATACTCTTGGTCTCACTTTTCCTACAAACACTCCTCCTGAAACAAAACATAGTACACCTACAGTACTAAACATCACAGAATCTGCTATTCCCACACATTATCTCGATTTCAGTGACGTTTTTGATAAAAAGGATGCTGAAACTCTGCCGCCCCATAGGGCATACGATTGCCCGATTGATCTCCTTCCTGGGGTTTCCATCCCTTTCGGGCATATCTATCCATTATCTAAGCCCGAACTGGAACATCTTAAGAGTTATATTGATGAGAACCTCAGGAAGGGGTTCATAAGACCTAGCACATCGCCAGCTGGGGCTGGCATGTTTTTTGTCACTAATAAGGATGGGTCTTTAAGGCCTATTATTGATTATAGAGAGCTGAACAGACGTACTAGAAAAAATAGGTTCCCACTCATACCCGAGCTGATAGAGAGATTGAGGGGTGCCTCGGTTTACACAAAATTGGATCTCCGAGGTGCCTATAATCTCATCAGAATGAGAGCTGGAGACGAATGGCTTACAGCATTCAGGACCAGATATGGCCTGTTCGAATATACTGTAATGCCATTCGGATTGTGCAACGCTCCAGCTACATTTCAATGTTTAATCAACAACATTTTCAGAGACATTCTTGATGTTTACGTGGTTGTATATTTGGATGACATCCTGATCTACTCTGCAGACCTTAACCAACACAGATTACATGTAAGGAATGTCTTATCCAGATTAAGAGAACACCGGCTTTACGCCAAACTTGAAAAATGTATCTTTGACACAGATGATATAGCCTTTCTAGGGTACCATATCACTCCATTAGGTATTAGTATGCAAGAAGATAAGGTGCAGGCTATTCAAACGTGGCCCATTCCCACCTCAAAGAAGGAAGTCCAGCGTTTCCTGGGCTTTTCTAACTTCTATAGGAAGTTTATTCCAGGTTTTGCCAAAACAACCAAACCACTAACAGATCTCACAAAACTCAACTCTCACTTCAATTGGACTAATCAGACGCAGGCAGTGTTTGATTTGCTAAAACATAAATTCTCATCAGCTCCTATCTTACAGTTCCCAGATTTAGACAAACAATTTATTCTAGAAGTTGACGCATCCGAATATGCGATTGGGGCCATCTTGTCACAGAGGAAATCCTTTAAGGAACCCTTACATCCTGTGGCATTCTTCTCAAGACTTATGCTCCCCGCGGAACTCAATTATCCGGTAGGGGAGAAGGAGCTCCTGGCCATCAAGGCCTCTTTCGATCATTGGCGTCATCTGCTAGAAGGCGCACATCATCCCATAGTAATCTATACTGACCATAAAAACCTCCAGTACTTACAGTCGAACAGGACTCTATCTTCTAGGCAATTACGTTGGAGCCTCTACTTCTCCAGATTCCGTTACATTATCACGTATCGACCTGGTACAAAAAATGGTAAGGCTGACGCCTTATCTAGAAAGGATCAAAGACTCTCTCCTACCCAGATTCCTTCTACTGTGATACCTAAACATTGCATTGTTGGTATGCTGACGGATTTGATTCCTTATCTGAAGGAGGCACAACAGACCGATAACACGAAACCACTGAGTGATTTGCACTTAGACTCGGACCGCCTATACAGATACCAGGATAGGTTCTATGTGCCCCCCTCTCTCAGACCATCTGTACTTAATATGGTTCATAACTCACCCTTAGCTGGACATTTGGGTCTTATGAAATCTCAAGATCTCCTAAAAAGATCCTTTTGGTGGCCTACTATGATGAAAGATTTGAATCTCTATATCTCACAGTGTAACATCTGTGCCACAACAAAACATTCTAGACAACTTCCCACTGGGTTACTCCATCCAATACCGGTTCCACATGCACCCTGGGAGACGGTTTCATTGGACTTCATCGTTGAACTCCCCTTATCGTTGTCATACACTACTATATTGGTTGTAACCGATTTATTTTCGAAAATGGCACATTTTATCCCACTCACTGCTTTACCTTCGGCGGAAAAGACAAGTGACATCTTTGTTAAGGAAATTATTCGACTACATGGCATCCCCAAGGTTTTGATAAGTGATAGAGGAACACAGTTCACCTCCAGGTTCTGGAGAAACCTTTGTAAGGCATTACATATAGAACAACGTCTCAGCACCTCCTATCACCCCCAAACTAACGGGCAAACGGAGCGTTTCAATCAGTGCCTCGAACAATACCTGAGATGCTACTGTTCCCATCAGCAAGACACATGGGCATCCTACTTACCTCTGGCTGAGATTGCTTACAATAATAGCAAAAGTTCTTCAACTGGATACAGTCCCTTTTTCATCAACTATGGCTACCACCCTCGTTTTGATCTCTTCCCCCAAATTGAAACACCTTGTCCACGAGTCAATGATCTGGTGAATGACATGTCCCAGATCTTCACGTCTGTACGGGACAATATCCATCAAGCCCAATCTACTCAACGGAGTCACTTCAACCTTCGCCATAGAAAGGCCCCTGAGTACTCCGTGGGTCAACTTGTCTGGCTCTCAACTAAGAATCTGAAGCTCCCTTATCCTAGTCAAAAGTTAGGTCCATTATTCATTGGACCCTACCCTATTCTTCGTTTGGTTAATCCTGTTACTGTTACTCTCGACCTCCCATCTACCATCCGGATTCACCCTACATTCCATGTCTCCTTGGTCAAGCCTTGCACCTCACCTGCGTCTGGCTCTACATCTCTTCCTGCTCCTGGTGTTGGTGTTCCTGATGTTGATTATGAAGTTCAGACCATCCTTGATTCCCGTTACCGTCATGGACGGTTGTTTTATTTGATACATTGGAAGGGTTACGGACATGACGAGGATTCCTGGGAACCGGCCTCTAATGTGTCTGCACCTCGGCTGGTTTCCGGATAGACCCCGGCCTTGAACCTCGCTGTGGTTCCTTTTTTGGGGGGCCTATGTGAGGATTGTCCGGGTTGTATGCTATCCCTTTAAGGATTTTACTTCCTTTTACTATTTAAGGACCCACCTCCTATTTTCCTTTGCTGGCGAATTGAGTGTTGTAGCCATTCAGCTACGGAATCTTATCCTTGCTAGCTCTGAGGATTTACTTCCCTACGTTTCCTGTTACCTGTTTCCAGACTTTCTGAAGGAACCAGTTTACAACTCTGAACTTACAGCAGTCTCTCTCCTTGCTTCCGAGAGATTGTGTGCTCTACTCTGACGTCATCAGCTACGGACGTGCAGAGTAATCTGAACAGCCCTTCTCACTCCCGGCATCTCCGGATGCAGTGAGAGCTGTGTGAGATACAGACCAGCCTGTCTTGCTCCCGACGTCTCCGGTACCATCGTGAGCACACCCCTCCTGATAACGGTAACACCTTTATTGCCATATTGATTTTAGTAAAGTTATTTTAAGTTAATCTTACTGCTTCATTTTGGCATAAATTAACTCAATGTGTTAACTGAGGAAATCTCGCTAATTGTTGACACAGTGAGACACTTCCACTATTTTGAATACAAGGTGTTCCTGAGTAACCTATACTTAAGTATTAGGATATCAACTAAGATATTTCCTAGTAAATTCTTACACATAAGTAGTACTTTACACCTGGTGCATATGCAGCTGAGTATAAAGTCACTTGCACCCTGGTGCATATGATGCGTAGTATAAAATCACTTGCACCCTGGTGCATTTGATGCCGAGTATAAAATCACTTGCACCCTGGTGCATTTGATGCCGAGTATAAAATCCCTTGCACCCTAGTGCATATGATGCTGTGTATAAAGTCACTTGCACCCTGGTGCATATGCAGCTGAGTATAAAATCACTTTCACCCTGGTGCATATGCAGCTGAGTATAAAATCACTTTCACCCTGGTGCATATGCAGCTGAGTATAAAATCACTTTCACCCTGGTGCATATGCAGCTGAGTATAAAATCACTTGCACCCTGGTGCATATGATGCTAAATATAAAATCACTTGCACCCTGGTGCATTTGATGCTGAGTATAAAATAACTTGCACCCTGGTGCATATGCAGCTGAGTATAAAATCACCTGCACCCTGGTGCATATGCTGCTGAATAGAAAATCACTTGCTCTCTGGTGCATATGATGCTGAGTAGAAAATCACTTGCACCCTGGTGCGTATTATGCTGAGTAGGAAATCACTTGCACCCTGGTGCATATTATGCTGAGTAGAAAATCACTTGCACCCTGGTGCGTATGCTGCTGAGTATTAAATTATTTGCACATTGGTGCATATGCAGCTGAGTATAAAATCACTTGCACCCTGGTGCATATGCTGCTGAGTATAAAATCACTTGCACCCTGGTGCATATGCTGCTCAGTATAAAATCACTTGCACCCTTTTGCATAATGCTGCTGAGTATAAAATCACTTGCACCCTGGTGCATTTGATGCCGAGTATAAAATCCCTTGCACCCTAGTGCATATGATGCTGTGTATAAAATCACTTGCACCCTGGTGCATATGCTGCTGAGTATAAAGTCACTTGCACCCTGGTGCATATGCAGTTGATTATAAAATCACTTTCACCCTGGTGCATATGCAGCTGAGTATAAAATCACTTGCACCCTGGTGCATATGATGCTAAATATAAAATCACTTGCACCCTGGTGCATTTGATGCTGAGTATAAAATCACTTGCACCCTGGTGCATATGATGTGGAGTATAAAATCACTTGCACCATGGTGCATTTAATGCCGAGTATAAAATCACTTGCACCCTGGTGCATATGCTGCTGAGTTTAAAATCACTTGCACCCTGGTGCATTTGATGCTGAGTATAAAGTCACTTGCACCCTGGTGCATATGATATGGAGTATAAAATCACTTGCACCCTGGTGCATATGATGCAGAGTATAAAATCACTTGCACCCTGGTGCATATGCTGCTGAGTATAAAGTCACTTGCACCCTGGTGCATATTATGCTGAGTAGAAAATCACTTGCACCCTGGTGCGTATGCTGCTGAGTATTAAATTATTTGCACATTGGTGCATATGCAGCTGAGTATAAAATCACTTGCACCCTGGTGCATATGCTGCTGAGTATAAAATCACTTGCACCCCCGTGCATATGCTGCTCAGTATAAAATCACTTGCACCCTTTTGCATAATGCTGCTGAGTATAAAGTCACTTGCACCCTGGTGCATATGATGCGTAGTATAAAATCACTTGCACCCTGGTGCATTTGATGCTGAGTATAAAATCACTTGCACCCTGGTGCATTTGATGCCGAGTATAAAATCCCTTGCACCCTAGTGCATATGATGCTGTGTATAAAGTCACTTGCACCCTGGTGCATATGATGCTAAGGATAAAATCACTTGCACCCTGGTGCATTTGATGCCGAGTATAAAATCCCTTGCACCCTAGTGCATATGATGCTGTGTATAAAATCACTTGCACCCTGGTGCATATGATGCTAAGGATAAAATCACTTGCACCCTGGTGCATATGATGCTGAGTATAAAATCACTTGCACCCTGGTGCATATGCTGCTGAGTATAAAGTCACTTGCACCCTGGTGCATATGATGCGTAGTATAAAATCACTTGCACCCTGGTGCATTTGATGCTGAGTATAAAATCACTTGCACCCTGGTGCATTTGATGCCAAGTATAAAATCTTTTGCACCCTAGTGCATATGATGCTGTGTATAAAATCACTTGCACCCTGGTGCATATGCTGCTGAGTATAAAGTCACTTGCACCCTGGTGCATATGCAGCTGAGTATAAAATCACTTTCACCCTGGTGCATATGCAGCTGAGTATAAAATCACTTGCACCCTGGTGCATATGATGCTAAATATAAAATCACTTGCACCCTGGTGCATATGATGCTGAGTATAAAATCACTTGCACCCTGGTGCATATGATGTGGAGTATAAAATCACTTGCACCCTTTTGCATAATGCTGCTGAGTATAAAATAACTTGCACCCTGGTGCATATGCAGCTGAGTATAAAATCACTTGCACCCTGGTGCATTTGATGCTGAGTATAAAATCACTTGCACCCTGGTGCATATGATGTGGAGTATAAAATCACTTGCACCCTTTTGCATAATGCTGCTGAGTATAAAATAACTTGCACCCTGGTGCATATGCAGCTGAGTATAAAATCACTTGCACCCTGGTGCATATGATGCTGAGTATAAAATCACTTGCACCCTGGTGCATATGCTGCTGAGTATAAAATAACTTGCACCCTGGTGCATATGCAGCTGAGTATAAAATCACCTGCACCCTGGTGCATATGCTGCTGAATAGAAAATCACTTGCTCTCTGGTGCATATGATGCTGAGTAGAAAATCACTTGCACCCTGGTGCGTATTATGCTGAGTAGAAAATCACTTGCACCCTGGTGCGTATTATGCTGAGTAGGAAATCACTTGCACCCTGGTGCATATTATGCTGAGTAGAAAATCACTTGCACCCTGGTGCATATTATGCTGAGTAGAAAATCACTTGCACCCTGGTGCGTATGCTGCTGAGTATAAAATCACTTGCACCCTGGTGCATATGCTGCTCAGTATAAAATCACTTGCACCCTGGTGCATATGCTGCTCAGTATTAAATCACTTGCACCCTTTTGCATAATGCTGCTGAGTATAAAATCACTTGCACCCTGGTGCATTTGATGCTGAGTATAAAATCACTTGCACCCTGATGCATATCCTGCTCAGTATAAAATCACTTGCACCCTTTTGCATAATGCTGCTGAGTATAAAATCACTTGCACCCTGGTGCATATGCTGCTCAGTATAAAATCACTTGCACCCTTTTGCATAATGCTGCTGAGTATAAAATCACTTTCACCCTGGAGCATATGATGCTGAGTATAAAATCACTTGCACCCTGGTGCGTATTATGCTGACTAGAAAATCACTTGCACCCTGGTGCATACGCTGCTGAGTATTAAATCACTTGCACCCTGGTGCATACGCTGCTGAGTATTAAATCACTTTCACCCTGGAGCATATGATGCTGAGTATAAAATCACTTGCACCCTGGTGCATATGATGCTGAGTATAAAATCACCTGCACCCTGGTGCATATGATGCGGAGTATAAAATCACTTGCACCCTGGTGCATATGCAGCCGAGTATAAAATCACTTGCACCCTGGTGCATATGCAGCTTAGTATAAAATAACTTGCACCCTGGTGCATATGCTGCTGAATAGAAAATCACTTGCTCCCTGGTGCATATGATGCTGAGTAGAAAATCACTTGCACCCTGGTGCGTATTATGCTGATTAGAAAATCACTTGCACCCTGGTGCGTATTATTTTGAGTAGAAAATCACTTGCACCCTGGTGCGTATTATGCTGAGTAGAAAATCACTTGCACCGTGGTGCATATTATGCTGACTAGAAAATCACTTGCACCCTGGTGCATACGCTGGTGAGTATTAAATCACTTGCACCCTGGTGCATACGCTGCTGAGTATTAAATCACTTTCACCCTGGAGCATATGATGCTGAGTATAAAATCACGTGCACCCTGGTGCATATGATGCTGAGTATAAAATCACCTGCACCCTGGTGCATATGATGCAGAGTATTAAATCACTTGCACCCTGGTGCATACGCTGCTGAGTATTAAATCACTTTCACCCTGGAGCATATGATGCTGAGTATAAAATCACGTGCACCCTGGTGCATATGATGCTGAGTATAAAATCACCTGCACCCTGGTGCATATGATGCTGAGTAGAAAATCACTTGCACCCTGGTGCGTATTATGCTGAGTAGAAAATCACTTGCACCCTGGTGCATACGCTGCTGAGTATTAAATCACTTGCACCCTGGTGCATATGCTGCTGAGTATTAAATTATTTGCACCCTGGTGCATATGCAGCTGAGTATAAAATCACTTGCACCCTGGTGCATATGCAGCTGAGTATAAAATCACTTGCACCCTTTTGCATAATGCTGCTGAGTATAAAATCACTTGCACCCTGGTGCATATGATGCTGAGTATAAAATCACTTGCACCCTGGTGCATATGATGCTGAGTATAAAATCACTTGCACCCTGGTGCATTTGATGCTGAGTATAAAATCACTTGCACCCTGTTGCATATGCTGCTCAGTATAAAATCACTTGCACCCTTTTGCATAATGCTGCTGAGTATAAAATCACTTTCACCCTGGTGCATATGATGCCGAGTATAAAATCACTTGCACCCTGGTGCATATGATGCTGAGTATAAAATCACATGCACCCTGGTGCACATGATGCTGAGTATAAAATCACTTGCACCCTGGTGCACATGATGCTGAGTATAAAATCACTTGCACCCTGGTGCATATGCTGCTCAGTATAAAATCACTTGCACCCTTTTGCATAATGCTGCTGAGTATAAAATCACTTGCACCCTGGTGCATATGATGCTGAGTATAAAATCACTTGCACCCTAGTGCATATGCAGCTGAGTATAAAATCACCTGCACCCTGGTGCATATGCTGCTGAATAGAAAATCACTTGCTCCCTGGTGCATATGATGCTGAGTAGAAAATCACTTGCACCCTGGTGCGTATTATGCTGAGTAGAAAATCACTTGCACCCTGGTGCGTATTATGCTGAGTAGAAAATCACTTGCACCCTGGTGCGTATTATGCCGAGTAGAAAATCACTTGCACCCTGGTGCATATTATGCTGAGTAGAAAATCACTTGCACCCTGGTGTATATGCTGCTGAGTAGAAAATCACTTGCACCCTGGTGCATATGCTGCTGAGTATTAAATTATTTGCACCCTGGTGCATATGCAGCTGAGTATAAAATCACTTGCACCCTGGTGCATAATGCTGCTGAGTATAAAATCACTTGCACCCTGGTGCATATGCTGCTGAGTATAAAATCACTTGCACCCTGGTGCATATGCTGCTGAGTATTAAATCACTTGCACCGTGGTGCATATGATGCTGAGTATTAAATCACTTGCACCCTGGTGCATATGATGCTGAGTATTAAATTCACTTGCACCCTGGTGCATATGCTGCTGAGCATAAAATCACTTGCACCCTGGTGCATATGCTGCTGAGTAGAAAATCACTTGGATCCTGGTGCATATGATGCTGAGTAGAAAATCACTTGCTCCCTGGTGCATATGATGCTTAGTATTAAATTCACTTGCACCCTGGTGCATATGATGCTGAGTATAAAATCACTTGCACCCTGGTGCATATGCTGCTGAGTATTAAATCACTTGCACCCTGGTGCATATGATGCTGAGTATTAAATCACTTGCACCCTGGTGCATATGATGCTGAGTATTAAATTCACTTGCACCCTGGTGCATATGCTGCTGAGCATAAAATCACTTGCACCCTGGTGCATATGCTGCTGAGTAGAAAATCACTTGGATCCTGGTGCATATGATGCTGAGTAGAAAATCACTTGCTCCCTGGTGCATATGATGCTTAGTATTAAATTCACTTGCACCCTGGTGCATATGATGCTGAGTATTAAATCACTTGCACCCTGGTGCATATGCTGCTGAGCATAAAATCACTTGCACCCTGGTGCATATGCTGCTGAGTAGAAAATCACTTGGATCCTGGTGCATATGATGCTGAGTAGAAAATCACTTGCACCCTGGTGCATATGACGCTGAGTAGAAAATCACTGGCACCCTGGTGCATATGATGCTGAGTAGAAAATCTCCGCATCACGTTAGATCAAGGTCTTGATGTGTTAAAGTCAGGCTGGGCTGAGGTCTAGTCGTTGTCAGTGATTCTTCCCAAAGGAATCTCATATTATGAAAAAATTCTAGCCTAAGTCTTTTAAGATATCCGAATTCCTCTAGGCTTAGCAACTCTTCAATTTTGGCTAACCACATTTGTCCAGTCAGGGGAATAGGTGATTTCCATCTCAAAGCTATCAGGGCCTTGGCGCCATTAATTCCGACCTGTAGTAATTGTCTCCTAAGCTTGCATGGAACTTGGGGGAGTCTGTTTAGCAATGCTACCTGGGGTGTGAGGCAGAGATCTGCGATTAAGCTGTTTCTGAAATGTTCCTCTACATAATGCCAGAGTTGTTTTACAAAATCACACTCCCACCACATGTGGAGGTAACCGCCTTTTTTTCCACAACCCCTCCAGCATAAGTCACTGGAACTTGGGTAAATAGAGTGTAGTCTTGTCGGGGTTAGATACCAGCGTGTTAGTACTCTAAAGTTTAATTCTAGGATTTTTGGGGAGGTTGACGATTTTTTAGTGTGATGAAATATTAGTCCCCATTCCTCTGTATTTAAAGTGTCGCCCAATTCCCTGTGCCAGTTAATGGTGTATGAAGGAAGTTTGTCTCTCATATACATCTGCAGCATACAGCGCATTTTGGAAAGCGTGTGGGGCGTTGGAACATTGGCTGAACAAAGCTTCTCAAATGTGGTCATTGGTCTCAAAAAGTCTGTCTTATATGGTGTGGTATGGAGAAAGTGTGTGAGCTGCATATATTTTAGCCACGGGTGATACGTACCATGTGCCACCTCTTTTAACTCCTCTCTGTTTCTAAGTTTACCTTCTCTTATAAACTCTACTAATGGAGTGGTGTATCCCCATTCTGCTCTCCTCTGTAAGTCCTTATCTAGCCCTCCTGTGAGTTCCACTTTTAGTGGGATAGGAAAGAGAGGGGATCTAAGCCCTGAGATATCTCATCTTTTATGTTTAATTGTGTCCCATGCCTCAAAAAAGTATTGGTGTATAGGAAGTATCGTGCAACTTAGAGGTCTCAAGGATTTAGGGACCCAGCAGAGAGCCCCTACCGAGGGAACCTTTAATATCTGAGAGTCTATTGCTATCCATGCCTTGTGCTCTGAAGAAGTGTGCCAGTCATATACCCTCTGAAGAACAATAGCATCTAAATATACCCGAATATTCGGTAGACCCAGCCCACCTGTCAGAGTAGGTCTGTACATCGTAGCTTTGTTAACCTGGGGTTTACTAGAGCCCCAGACAAACCTGTTTATGTAATTTTGAAGCCTCAATGGGAACCAGCCAGGTAATGCTATGGGAAGGGCTTGAAGTATGTATCGGACTCTTGGTAGTGTTGTCATTTTTATGCACTGTATTTTCCCCCACCAGGACAGGGGTTTCGTCGCCCAGGAATTCAAGTCTTTTTGTGTTGATAATAAGATCTTCAAAGATTTTTTTAAAAAGGGTGGTAGGGTTTGGAGATAGGTGAATGCCTAAATATTTTATGGAATCTGTTCTAAGCGCTAGTGGGCAGATTTCTGCTAGTTTCATAAATTCTTCTCGCCTAAGGGAGACGTTTAGTAACTCTGATTTGGTTGTGTTTACTGCAAAATTCGAAAGTTTTCCGAATCTGTGGAGTTCATGCATTATTGCTGTTAGGGTCTGTGCTGGGTCTGTAATAGTAAAGAGAACGTCATCCGCATACAAGGCGACCTTGAAACTATGGGGGCCAATTTCCACTCCCTTTATAGAGTGATTATTACGGACATGCACTGCCATCACTTCCATAGTAAGTACGAACAAAAGGGGAGACAGTGGGCATCCCTGTCTCGTTCCATTTCTAATTTGGAACGGGAGAGAGAGAACACCATTCGCCCTAACCCTCGCGGTGGGGTGTGCATACAAACTAAAAATTCTATGAAGCATATGGGGTCCCAATCCAATAGCCAATAGGGTTTCTCTAAGGAACTGCCAATTGAGCCTATCAAAGGCCTTCTCGGCGTCTGTTGCCAAGAAGACCGTCGGTATGTTATGACATTTGGAATAGGACATAAGGGTCAGGGCTCTTATTGTATTATCCCTTGCCTCTCTGTGGGGGATAAATCCGACCTGGTCGGTGTGTATGATTTTTTCTAATAGTTTGTTCAATCTCTTGGCTAGGATCTTGCCCAAAATCTTTAGATCTACATTTAACAGTGAAATGGGCTTATAGCTCTTAGGGTCTGTGGGTGTTTTGCCAGATTTTAAGATAACTGAGATGTGGGCTTGTTGCATCTCTGTGGGCAGCGCATTTCCTTCGTCTATGGTGTGAAATAAGTTTAAAAGATGTGGGGCGAGGGAGGATCTGTATATTTCTCCTGTTAAGTGTAGTCAGTCCACGGGTCATCCATTACTTATGGGATTATAACTCCTCCCTAACAGGAAGTGCAAGAGGATCACCCAAGCAGAGCTGCTATATAGATCCTCCCCTCTACGTCATATCCAGTCATTCTCTTGCACCTAACTAAAGATAGGACGTGTGAGAGGACTGTGGTGTGTTAAACTTAGTTTTTATTTCTTCAATCAAAAGTTTATTTTAAACGGCACCGGAGTGTGTTGTTTGTTCTCAGGCAGCATTAGAAGAAGAATCTGCCTGAGTTTTCTATGATCTTAGCGGTCGTAACTAAGATCCACTTGCTGTTCTCGGCCATTCTGAGGAGTGAGGTAACTTCAGAACAGGGGATAGCATGCAGGGCCCACCTGCAAGGAGGTATGTGCAGTAAATTATTTTCTAAGGAATGGAATTGACTGAGAAAATACTGCTAATACCGATGTAATGTAAGTGCAGCCTTAAATGCAGTAGTAGCGACTGGTATCAGGCTGATATGTATGTATGTATACTCTGAGGTATTTCTGGGGAATGGAATTTCACTACGAAAATGCTGTCAATATTAAAGTAATATTTGAGCCTGCACTGCAGTGAAAGCGACTAGCAGCAGGCTTATTAATAACACTTCATAATTTTCAATTTTAAAACGTTTACTGGCATGTTAATCGTTTTTTCTGAGGTACTTGGTGATAAAACTTTATGGGCATGATTTTTACCACATGGCTGTCGTTTTTTTCTGCATAAAAACAGTTTACTGAGCTTCCCCACTGTTGTAATATGAGTGGGAGGGGCCTATTTTAGCGCTTTATTGCGCAGTAAAAATTTTGTCACAGTCTTCCTATTTCTTCCTCCATGATCCAGGACGTCTCTACAGAGCCCAGGGGTCTCCAAAACTAGTTTTGAGGGAGGTAATCAGTCACAGCAGACCTGTGACAGTGTGTTTGACTGTGATAAAAACGTTTATTATTTCAACTGTTATCCGTTTTGGGTATTAAGGGGTTAATCATCCTTTTGCTGATGGGTGCAATCCTCTGCTAACTTTACATTTTCTGTTAAAATTTGGTTGTTTTAACACATTTGGTTCATTGTTAATTCAACTGTGTCACATTTTTATGTTTCTTAAAGGCGCAGTAGCGTTTTTTATATAGCTTGTAAATTTATTTAAAAGTTTTTTCCAAGCTTGCTAGTGTTATTGCTAGTCTGTTTAAACATGTCTGACACAGATGAATCTGTTTGTTCACTATGTTTAAAGGCCAACTCAATGTATAGATGTTACTTTGAATAAAAGTCAAACTTTATATGTTAAAAAAATATCACCAGACAACGAGGGGGACGTTATGCCGACTAACTCTCCTCACGTGTCAGTACCTTCGCCTCCCGCTCAGGAGGTGCGTGATATTGTGGCGCCAAGTACATCAGGGCGGCCCATACAAATCACTTTGCAAGACATGGCTAATGTTATGACTGAAGTACTATCTAAATTGCCAGAATTAAGAGGTAAACGCGATCACTCTGAGGTAAGAACAGAGTGCGCTGATAATAGTAGAGCCATGTCTGATACTGCGTCACAATTTGCAGAACATGAGGACGGAGAGCTTCATTCTGTGGGTGACGGATCTGATCCAAGTAAACTGGATTCAGAGATTTCAAATTTTAAATTTAAGCTTGAGAACCTCCTTGTATTACTAGGGGAGGTATTAGCGGCTCTGAATGATTGTAACACGGTTGCAATTCCAGAGAAAGTATGTAGGCTGGATAAATATTTTGCGGTACCGGCGTGTACTGACGTTTTTCCTATACCTAAAAGGCTTACAGAAATTGTTAACAAGGAGTGGGATAGACCCGGTGTGCCCTTTTCACCCCCTCCTATATTTAGAAAAATGTTTCCAATAGACGCTACCACACGGGACCTATGGCAGACGGTCCCTAAGGTGGAGGGAGCAGTTTCTACTCTGGCTAAGCGCACCACTATCCCGGTGGAGGATAGCTGTGCTTTTTCAGATCCAATGGATAAAAAGTTAGAGGGTTACCTTAAGAAAATGTTTGTTCAGCAAGGTTTTATATTACAATCCCTTGCATGCATCGCGCCTGTCACTGCTGCAGCGGCATTCTGGTTTGAGTCTCTGGAAGAGACCCTTAGCACAGCTCCATTGGATGAGATTATGAACAAGCTTAAAGCCCTTAAGCTAGCTAATTCATTTATTTCTGATGCCGTAGTACACTTAACCAAACTTACGGCTAAGAACTCCGGATTCGCCATTCAAGCGCGCAGAGCGCTGTGGCTTAAATCCTGGTCAGCTGATGTGACTTCTAAATCTAAATTGCTTAATATTCCTTTCAAAGGGCAGACATTATTCGGGCCCGGCTTGAAAGAAATTATCGCTGACATTACTGGAGGTAAGGGCCATGCCCTGCCTCAAGACAGGGCCAAACCAAAGGCTAAACAGTCTAATTTTCGTGCCTTTCGTAACTTCAAGGCAGGAGCAGCATCAACTTCCTCCGCTCCAAGACAGGAAGGAACTGTTGCTCGCTACAGACAGGGCTGGAAACCTAACCAGTCCTGGAACAAGGGCAAGCAGGCCAGAAAACCTGCTGCTGCCCCTAAGACAGCATGAAGTGAGGGCCCCCGATCCGGAAACGGATATAGTGGGGGGCAGACTTTCTCTCTTTGCCCAGGCTTGGGCAAGAGATGTCCAGGATCCCTGGGCGTTGGAAATCATATATCAGGGATATCTTCTGGACTTCAAAGCTTCTCCTCCACAAGGGAGATTTCATCTTTCAAGGTTATCAGCAAACCAGATAAAGAAAGAGGCGTTTCTACGCTGTGTACAAGACCTCTTACTAATGGGAGTGATCCACCCAGTTCCGCGGTCGGAACATGGGCAAAGATTCTATTCAAATCTGTTTGTGGTTCCCAAAAAAGAGGGAACCTTCAGACCAATCTTGGACTTAAAGATCCTAAACAAATTCCTAAGAGTTCCATCGTTCAAAATGGAAACTATTCGAACCATCTTACCCATGATCCAAGAGGGTCAGTACATGACCACAGTGGATTTAAAGGATGCCTACCTTCACATACCGATTCACAAGGATCATTACCGGTATCTAAGATTTGCCTTCCTAAACAGGCATTACCAGTTTGTAGCTCTTCCCTTCGGGTTAGCTACGGCTCCAAGAATCTTTACAAAGGTTCTGGGCTCTCTTCTGGCGGTACTAAGACCGCGAGGCATAGCGGTAGCTCCGTACCTAGACGACATTCTGATACAAGCGTCAAGTTTCCAAACTGCCAAGTCTCATACAGAGTTAGTTCTGGCATTTCTAAGGTCGCATGGGTGGAAGGTGAATGTAGAAAAGAGTTCTCTATTGCCACTCACAAGAGTTCCCTTTCTAGGGACTCTTATAGATTCTGTAGAAATGAAAATTTACCTGACGGAGGACAGGTTATCAAAACTTCTAAATGCTTGCCGTGTCCTTCATTCCATTCAACACCCGTCAGTGGCTCAGTGCATGGAGGTAATCGGCTTAATGGTAGCGGCAATGGACATAGTACCATTTGCGCGCCTGCATCTCAGACCGCTGCAATTGTGCATGCTAAGTCAGTGGAATGGGGATTACTCAGATTTGTCCCCTCTGCTAAATCTGGATCAAGAGACCAGAGATTCTCTTCTATGGTGGCTTTCTCGGCCACATCTGTCCAAGGGGATGCCCTTCCGCAGGCCAGATTGGACGATTGTAACAACAGACGCCAGCCTTCTAGGTTGGGGCGCAGTCTGGAATTCCCTGAAGGCTCAGGGATCATGGACTCAGGAGGAGAGACTCCTTCCAATAAACATTCTGGAATTAAGAGCAATTTTCAATGCTCTTCTGGCTTGGCCTCAGTTAGCAACTCTGAGGTTCATCAGGTTTCAGTCGGACAACATCACGACTGTGGCTTACATCAACCATCAAGGAGGAACAAGGAGTTCCCTAGCGATGATGGAAGTCTCAAAGATAATTCGCTGGGCAGAGTCTCACTCTTGCCACCTGTCAGCGATCCACATCCCAGGCGTGGAGAACTGGGAGGCGGTTTTTCTAAGTCGCCAGACCTTTCATCCGGGGGAGTGGGAACTTCATCCGGAGGTGTTTGCCCAACTGCTTCATCATTGGGGCAAACCAGATCTGGATCTCATGGCGTCTCGCCAGAACGCCAAGCTTCCTTGTTACGGATCCAGGTCCAGGGACCCGGGAGCGGTGCTGATAGATGCTCTGACAGCACCTTGGGTCTTCAACATGGCTTATGTGTTTCCACCTTTCCCGATGCTTCCTCGATTGATTGCCAGGATCAAACAGGAGAGAGCATCAGTGATTCTAATAGCGCCTGCATGGCCACGCAGGACCTGGTATGCAGATCTAGTGGACATGTCGTCCTGTCCACCATGGTCGCTGCCTCTGAGACAGGACCTTCTGATTCAGGGTCCTTTCAAACATCCAAATCTAATTTCTCTGAGGCTGACTGCATGGAGATTGAACGCTTGATTCTATCAAAGCGTGGATTCTCGGAGTCAGTGATTCATACCTTAATACAGGCTAGGAAACCTGTTACCAGGAAAATTTACCGTAAAATATGGCGTAAATACTTATATTGGTGCGAATCCAAGAGTTACTCATGGAGTAAGGTTAGGATTCCTAGGATATTGTCTTTTCTACAAGAGGGTTTAGAAAAGGGTTTATCTGCTAGTTCGTTAAAGGGACAGATTTCAGCTTTGTCTATCCTTTTACACAAACGTCTGGCAGAAGTTCCAGACGTTCAGGCTTTTTGTCAGGCTTTGGCTAGGATTAAGCCTGTGTTTAAGACTGTTGCTCCGCCGTGGAGCTTAAACTTAGTTCTTAACGTTCTGCAAGGTGTTCCGTTTGAACCCCTTCATTCCATCGATATCAAGCTGTTATCTTGGAAAGTTCTGTTTTTAATGGCTATTTCCTCGGCTCGAAGAGTCTCTGAGTTATCGGCCTTACATTGTGATTCTCCTTATCTGATTTTTCATTCAGACAAGGTAGTTCTGCGTACTAAACCTGGGTTCTTACCTAAGGTAGTCACTAACAAGAATATCAATCAAGAGATTGTTGTTCCATCATTGTGCCCTAACCCTTCTTCAAAGAAGGAACGACTTTTGCACAATCTGGACATCGTCCGTGCCCTGAAATTTTATTTGCAGGCAACTAAAGATTTTCGTCAAACTTCTTCCCTGTTTGTCGTTTATTCTGGACAGAGGAGATGTCAAAAAGCTTCGGCTACCTCTCTCTCTTTTTGTCTTCGTAGCATAATACGTTTAGCCTATGAGACTGCTGGACAGCAGCCTCCTGAAAGGATTACAGCTCATTCTACTAGAGCTGTGGCTTCCACTTGGGCCTTTAAGAATGAGGCCTCTGTTGAACAGATTTGCAAGGCTGCAACTTGGTCTTCACTTCACACTTTTTCAAAATTTTACAAATTTGACACTTTTGCTTCTTCGGAGGCTGTTTTTGGGAGAAAGGTTCTACAGGCAGTGGTTCCTTCCGTGTAAAGATCCTGCCTGTCCCTCCCGTCATCCGTGTACTTTTAGCTTTGGTATTGGTATCCCATAAGTAATGGATGACCCGTGGACTGACTACACTTAACAGGAGAAAATATAATTTATGCTTACCTGATAAATTCATTTCTCCTGTAGTGTAGTCAGTCCACGGCCCGCCCTGTTTTTACGGCAGGTCTAAATTTTAATTAAACTCCAGTCACCACTGCACCCTATAGTTTCTCCTTTCTCGTATGGTTTCGGTCGAATGACTGGATATGACGTAGAGGGGAGGAGCTATATAGCAGCTCTGCTTGGGTGATCCTCTTGCACTTCCTGTTAGGGAGGAGTTATAATCCCATAAGTAATGGATGACCCGTGGACTGACTACACTACAGGAGAAATGAATTTATCAGGTAAGCATAAATTATATTTTTATAATAGGTACCAGTGAACCCATCTGGGCCTGGGCTCTTTCTGGAAGGCAATTTCGCAATCACCGAGAGAATTTCTTGAAGGGAAATGGGTGTTTCAAAGTCGTCCCGCAGCTGTGTTTGTATTTTTGGGAGGTTAGCCTCTGTGATATAGGCCTGGAGAGTGGTCAATCTATTCGGGGATCTGTCTGTCTGTAAATTATATAATTCTGAGTAATAACTTTTAAACTGATCCGCTATTTCCCCACTATCTATTAATTGTCGACCCAACGGGGTCACTAATTTATTAATGTGGGATTTCGTATGCTGTTGGTTCAATAACCTAGCTAGTCTAGATCCTGCTCTGTTGTTTTCGAAGAAATACATTTTCTTCAGTGTCAGTGCTTTTGTCTGTGCTTCTTTGGATAGTATATTATTAATATCTTGTCTAGTCTTCGTGACCTGCGATAAAAGCGTTCTATTGGACGGGTCATGTTTGTATTGTGTTTCTAAGCCGTGTAGTTGTGCTGTTAAAGATGCTGTTGAGGACTGGTAACGTTTTTTCATTTTGATTTTTTGTTTTATACATTCCCCTCGGATAAAGGCCTTATGTGCTTCCCAAACAGAGCTAGGGTGTGAGTCACCATTACTATTAAATTGGAAGTATTCAGAAATTGCTTTTTGCAACTCTTCTTGGATTGGGGGGTAGTGAAGGAGTGAGTCATCTATTTTCCAAATAAAGGATGTTGTTGGTGTGTCAGGCCACTCCAGAACCAGGCTTATGGCTGAATGGTCAGACCAGGCTGTAGGTTGGATGTCAGAATCTTTTAAAAGGGTCAGGTGATTCTGGTCAATGAACAGGTAATCTATACGGGTATAGGTCGCCCAGGGGTGGGAATAAAAGGTGTAATTGTGTTGTGTCGGGTGTTGTATCCTCCACGCGTCTAGAAGGCCTAATTCTTCCACGCAGGTAAGAAGTGTGTTCGGCGCCCTGGTTCTAGTCTGTCCGTGTTTTGCGGAGGAATCCATGATTGGGTCTAATGTGGTATTAAAATCTCCACCCATCACTATTGGGCCTCTCCTATGTTCCAAAATTAGGGAGAGCACTTTTTGAAAAAAACTTCCTCTGCGACTAAAGGGGGCATAAATATTGACCAAAGTAATTGGGTTATTAAACAAAAGCCCTACTAGAATAATAATCTTTCCTTCTGTGTCCACAACTTTATTGTGCAGCTGAAATTGCAAGTGTTTATGAAATAGTATGCTAACTCCCTGTTTCTTAGTGTGGTATGCGTTATGATAACTAATAGGGAAGTCTCTTGATGTCAGGGAAGGTTCTGAACCAGCTATGAAGTGGGTTTCCTGTAGAAATATGATGGAATGGGAGGTTTTAGCAAAATGTTTTAGGGCGATTGAGCATTTACTAGGTGAATTAAGGCCTTTTGTGTTTTGGGATATAATCTGTATTTTAGGAGCCGTCATGATTTTTAAGGGTAATGAACATTCGTTGGGTCTGTCTTACATGGGAAGGAGAGATGCGTGGAGTATAAAGGGACCCCCTATATTCAGAACACAGCAACATGGCTGTTGAGAAGTATGGACGGTCAGAGCTGACAGAGCTACGGAATCCTGGAAGTGGAGATCTAATAGGAATAAGCATGGCAATACAATCAGTCAGTATAACAAACAAACAAAAATAAACACATAAATAGAACAAATAGAACATAATAGAAACATTTCCATTACTACTCATTTAACTAAATAAATAGATAATGGGTGAGCGGGGGGAAACTAAGGCTGGTGACTTAGCCTTTCAACTCATTAATGGGCAGAGATAAACTTGCATAATCAGGTTACCAAATGATGTCTGTCTCAATCAACTGGGTCTGTTTAAATAAAGCTGTACAGTCTTAATGATAAGTCCCGTATCCAAACTATATATTTATCTATGGATAAAGGAAGTGAAAAAAAGGAAAAAGGTGAAGAAAACCTCCACTATCAGACATCTTCTCACGGTGGATCCTTAGAATGGATGGGGGGGGTCCGACATTGTGGTGTTTCTTCTCTTGGTTGGTCTAGTAGACCAGTTTCCTCTTTGTGGTTTAGGTGACGAAGGTCTCCTCTGGGTTCCGCCTTTTGTAGCTTCTGAGATCTTAGGCAAAGATGGAAGTGCAATGTTCAACTGTTTGCAGAATAGCTCTAGATCCTCTGGGTCCCGATAGACGCAGGTTTTCTCATCCTTCAGCACTTTAATAGCAAAAGGGAATCCCCATCTGTAGGCAATCCCTAAGTCCTGTAGGTGCAGGGTTAAGTATCTAGCTTCCTTGCGCTTGGCCAAAGTGATCGGGCTAAGGTCAGGATAGATTTGTAGGGCATCTTCTCTGAAGTAGATTGGAGACTTCCTCCTGGCCGCTTGCAGGAGCTTTTCTTTATCTGAAAATTTATGGCAGCATAGGATGACGTCCCTAGGAGGCAAATTGTCGGGAGGGTTCGGCCTCAGGGCCCTGTGGGCTCTGTCTAGAGAGATGGGTTCTTTCTCTGGGTCAAGCAGGAATTTGAAAAGGTTCTGAAGGTAGGAGGAAAGCTGTTGCGGAAGTATCTTCTCGGGGATGCCTCGTATCCTGAGGTTCTGTCTCTGTCCCCTGTTATCAAGGTCTTCCATTTGGACCTGTAGACGTTCTATAGCATCATGCTGATACTGGAAGGCTTGTGTGGTATTGTCTGCAGCTTTATTAACCTCTTCTATTTGTTCCTCCAGCTCTAGCACCCTGTCTCCTAGTTCACTAATGTCTCTCTTCACTTCTGCTAGGCCATCGTTTATGGCTTTGCTGACTTGCTGAACAATAGCAGAAAGGTCTGCTTTGGTAGACAGAGTCTGAAGATCAGCACGTGTGATAGGGGTTGTATCATCTATTGCTGCGGCAGGGGTCTGAGGAATGAAATCTGGTGAATCAGGGGCCTGCAGCCTCATTTCACCAGTGGCGTATGTATCTTGGCTTTTAAAATAAGAGTTTAATTTGCCTCCTGCAGTTATATTACCCTTCAGTGTCTTGTCTGCCTTATTTTTACTTTTAGAGGCCATTTTGTAAGACTTTCGTGTATATTTTCCGCTTCTCTTGCTTATTAGTGTCTAGGTTCTCCCTTTTTTGTTTTGTTTTTAGGAGGTTTATATCAAGAGCTGTGGTAGTGCATCATTTTCTAGGAAGTTGTACAATTCACTCTGAATGTCTCTGCTCCGCAAACTACTAACAAGCCTGTGAGGCCTAGTGACCTTCTATGTGATTGTGAAGGCAGATGGCAATGAGTCCTGGATCACATATAGTGTGTTTATAGGAGACGGGTCTATAAAATAACTGGGACCTATGATCAGGTGAGTAGTGCGGTATTAAAATCTGTCTCAGTTATATGGCCGTGTTGTGGAGTTTTGGCTCACCTCCTCAGGGATATTAGACGCCTGGATATGGTTATGAACCTGCGTCACTCCGATCAGTAGGCCCAATGCGCGCCACCTCCGTGAACCCACACCGCTCTATTAGTAATTTTGCAGCCGTCAGTCTGTGTGTTTGTAGGCGGTGAGCGTTCCGGTCTCTCCACGTCTAGTTGCAGCCCCGGTCGACCAAGACCTCACAGCGCAATGTCGGCTCTTTCTCTTTCCCCTTCCTACTCTGGGGGCCGTTAGTAGGCCTTACGTTGTGCCCACTACCTCAGAGCTCCGTGTCACCTTCGGCCAGTGGGAAAGTTGACGTCCAGCATCTAACAACTTACAGCTGTGATTAATGACCCAGTGATAGTCAGCTATTTGTTACAGGATGCCCATTATAGAGAACATTAGCCAGAGCTCAAATGTTGTGCGACCATTAGGCTTGCTGGTCGGCTCCGCCCCCCAATTTCATTATTTTAAGCCCCATTCCGAGATGCCTCTTGCCTTTTTTCAAAGTCAGAGGGCTATGCTGTTTGCATTTTTTTCCCATTCCTGAAACTGCCATATAAGGAAATTGATAATTTTGCTTTATATGTTGTTTTTTCTCTTACATTTGCAAGATGTCTCAATCTGATCCTGTCTCAGAAACCACTGTTGGAACGCTGCTGCCTGATAACAGTTCTACCAAAGCTAAGTGCATTTGTTGTAAATTTGCAGAGATTATATTTCCAGCTTTAGTATGTAATAGTTGTCATGATAAGCTTTTACATGCAGAGAATGTGTCCATCAGTAATAGTACAATGCCTGTTGTTCCTTCAACATCTAATGTACATGATATACCTGTGAATATAAAGGATTTTATTGCTGATGCGATTCAGAAGGCTTTGTCTGCCATCCCGCCTTCAAATAAACGTAAAAGATCTTTTAAAACTTCTCATAAAGTTGATGAAATTTCAAATGACTGACACCATACTGAATTATCCTCCTCTGATGAGTATCTATCTGATTTAGAAGATCCTTTCTCAGATCTTGACACTGACAAATCTACTTTTCTTTCATGTAATTGGCAAGAGTCCATGAGCTAGTGACGTATGGGATATACAATCCTACCAGGAGGGGCAAAGTTTCCCAAACCTCAAAATACCTATAAATACACCCCTCACCACACCCACAATTCAGTTTTACGAACTCTGCCTCCTATGGAGGTGGTGAAGTAAGTTTGTACTAAGATTTCTACATTGATATGCGCTTCTCAGCATTGTTGAAGCCCGATTCCTCTCAGAGTACAGCGAATGTCAGAGGGACGTGAAGGGAGTATCACTTATTGAATACGATGATTTACCTAATGGGGGTCTATTTCATAGGTTCTCTGTTATCGGTCGTAGAGATTCATCTCCTACCTCCCTTTTCAGATCGACGATATACTCTCAACATACCATTACCTCTACTGATAACTGTTTGAGTACTGGTTTGGCTATCTGCTATATGTGGATGGGTGTCTTTTGGTAAGTATGTTTTTTATTATTTAAGACACCTCGGCTATGGTCTGTCAGTTTCATATTTGGGGAATATAAACATTTTTTTAAGAATTTTTTTTCTTACCTGGGGTTTAGTCTTTTTCTTCTGTTAAGTGTGATCAGTCCACGGGTCATCATTACTTCTGGGATATTACTCCTCCCCAACAGGAAGTGCAAGAGGATTCACCCAGCAGAGCTGCATATAGCTCCTCCCCTCTACGTCACTCCCAGTCATTCTCTTGCACCCAACGACTAGATAGGATGTGTGAGAGGACTATGGTGATTATACTTAGTTTTATATCTTCAATCAAAAGTTTGTTATTTTAAAATAGCACCGGAGTGTGTTATTACCTCTCTGGCAGAGTTTGAAGAAGAATCTACCAGAGTTTTTGCTATGATTTTAGCCGGAGTAGTTAAGATCATATTGCTGTTTCTCGGCCATCTGAGGAGAGGTAAACTTCAGATCAGGGGACAGCGGGCAGATGAATCTGCATAGAGGTATGTAGCAGCTTTTATTTTCTGACAATGGAATTGATGAGAAAATCCTGCCATACCGATATAATGTCATGTATGTATACTTTACACTTCAGTATTCTGGGGAATGGTACTTCACTAGAATTACACTGTAAGAAGTACATAAAGCTGTTTAATAACTAGAAATTATGTTTAACGTTTTTGCTGGAATGAAAAATCGTTTTCATTTGCTGAGGTACTGAGGGAATAAATGTTTTGGGCACTATTTTTCCACTTGGCAGTTGCTTAATCTTTTTTCTGACAGTTTCTGTTCTCTCTCACTGCTGTGTGTGAGGGGGAGGGGCCGTTTTTTGGCGCTTTTGCTACGCATCAGATATTTCAGTCAGCAGCTCATTGTATTTCCTGCATGATCCGGTTCATCTCTACAGAGCTCAGGGGTCTTCAAAACTTATTTTGAGGGAGGTAATTTCTCTCAGCAGAGCTGTGAGAATTATAGTTGACTGAGACAAAAAACGTTTATTTTGTAATTTGTTTCCTGCTTTCAGAATTTGTTATCTTTGCTAATGGGATTAAACCTTTGCTAAAGTTGTGTTGTTTATAAGGATTGAGGCTATAACTGTTTCAATTTATTAATTTTCAACTGTCATAGATCTTCTGTGCTTCTTAAAGGCACAGTACGTTTTTAATATTATTCTAATTGAATTGTATTCCAAGTTGCAAGTTTATTTGCTAGTGTGTTAAACATGTCTGATTCAGAGGAAGATACCTGTGTCATTTGTTGCAATGCCAAAGTGGAGCCCAATAGAAATTTATGTACTAACTGTATTGATGCTACTTTAAATAAAAGTCAATCTGTACAAATTGAACAAATTTCACCAAACAACGAGGGGAGAGTTATGCCGACTAACTCGCCTCACGTGTCAGTACCTGCATCTCCCGCTCGGGAGGTGCGTGATATTGTAGCGCCGAGTACATCTGGGCGGCCATTACAAATCACATTACAGGATATGGCTACTGTTATGACTGAAGTTTTGGCTAAATTACCAGAACTAAGAGGTAAGCGTGATCACTCTGGGGTGAGAACAGAGTGCGCTGATAATATTAGGGCCATGTCAGACACTGCGTCACAGGTGGCAGAACATGAGGACGGAGAACTTCATTCTGTGGGTGACGGTTCTGATCCAAACAGACTGGATTCAGATATCTCAAATTTTAAATTTAAACTGGAAAACCTCCGTGTATTACTAGGGGAGGTGTTAGCGGCTCTGAATGATTGTAACACAGTTGCAATACCAGAGAAAATGTGTAGGTTGGATAAATATTTTGCGGTACCGGCGAGTACTGAGGTTTTTCCTATACCTAAGAGACTTACTGAAATTGTTACTAAGGAGTGGGATAGACCCGGTGTGCCGTTCTCACCCCCTCCGATATTTAGAAAAATGTTTCCAATAGACGCCACCACACGGGACTTATGGCAAACGGTCCCTAAGGTGGAGGGAGCAGTTTCTACTTTAGCTAAGCGTACCACTATCCCGGTGGAGGATAGCTGTGCTTTTTCAGATCCAATGGATAAAAAATTAGAGGGTTACCTTAAGAAAATGTTTGTTCAACAAGGTTTTATATTGCAACCCCTTGCATGCATTGCGCTGATCACGGCTGCAGCGGCATTCTGGATTGAGTCTCTGGAAGAGAACATTAGTTCAGCTACTCTGGACGACATTACGGACAGGCTTAGAGTCCTTAAACTAGCTAATTCATTCATTTCGGAGGCCGTAGTACATTTAATAAACTTACGGCGAAGAATTCAGGATTCGCCATTCAGGCACGCAGGGCGCTGTGGCTAAAATCCTGGTCAGCTGATGTTACTTCTAAGTCTAAATTGCTTAATATACCTTTCAAAGGGCAGACCTTATTCGGGCCCGGGTTGAAAGAGATTATCGCTGACATTACAGGAGGTAAAGGCCATGCCCTGCCTCAGGACAAAGCCAAAGCTAAGGCTAGACAGTCTAATTTTCGTTCCTTTCGTAATTTCAAAGCAGGAGCAGCATCAACTTCCTCTGCACCAAAACAGGAAGGAGCTGTTGCTCGCTACAGACAAGGCTGGAAACCTAACCAGTCCTGGAACAAGGGCAAACAGACCAGGAAACCTGCTGCTGCCCCTAAAACAGCATGAATTGAGGGCCCCCGATCCGGGATCGGATCTAGTGGGGGGCAGACTTTCTCTCTTCGCCCAGGCTTGGGCAAGAGATGTCCAGGATCCCTGGGCGCTAGAGATAATATCTCAGGGATACCTTCTGGACTTCAAATACTCTCCTCCAAGAGAGAGATTTCATCTGTCAAGGTTGTCAACAATCCAGACAAAGAAAGAGGCGTTTCTACGCTGCGTACAAGAGCTCTTGTTAATGGGAGCAATCCATCCAGTTCCACGATCGGAACAGGGACAGGGGTTTTACTCAAATCTGTTTGTGGTTCCCAAAAAAGAGGGAACTTTCAGACCAATCCTGGACTTAAAGATCCTAAACAAATTCCTAAGAGTTCCATCGTTCAAGATGGAGACTATTCGGACAATTTTACCTATGATCCAAGAGGGTCAGTACATGACCACTGTAGATTTAAAAGATGCTTACCTTCACATACCGATTCACAAAGATCATTACCGGTACCTAAGGTTTGCCTTCCTAGACAGGCATTACCAGTTTGTGGCTCTTCCATTCGGATTGGCTACAGCTCCAAGAATCTTCACAAAGGTTCTGGGTGCTCTTTTGGCGGTACTAAGACCGCGGGGAATCTCGGTAGCTCCATACCTAGACGACATTCTGATACAAGCTTCAAGCTTTCAAACTGCCAAGTCTCATACAGAGTTAGTACTGGCATTTCTAAGGTCACATGGATGGAAGGTGAACGAAAAGAAAAGTTCACTCGTTCCACTCACAAGAGTTCCCTTCCTGGGGACTCTTATAGATTCTGTAGAAATGAAGATTTACCTGACAGAGGACAGGCTAACAAGACTTCAAAGTGCTTGCCGCACCCTTCATTCCATTCAACACCCGTCAGTGGCTCAATGCATGGAGGTAATCGGCTTAATGGTAGTGGCAATGGACATAGTACCCTTTGCACGCTTACACCTCAGACCACTGCAACTGTGCATGCTAAGTCAGTGGAATGGGGATTACTCAGACTTATCCCCTTCTCTGAATCTGGATCAAGAGACCAGAAATTCTCTTCTATGGTGGCTTTCTCGGCCACATCTGTCCAGGGGGATGCCATTCAGCAGACCAGACTGGACAATTGTAACAACAGACGCCAGCCTTCTAGGTTGGGGTGCCGTCTGGAATTCTCTGAAGGCTCAGGGACAATGGAGTCAGGAGGAGAGTCTCCTGCCAATAAACATTCTGGAATTGAGAGCAGTTCTCAATGCCCTCCTGGCTTGGCCCCAGTTGACAACTCGGGGGTTCATCAGGTTTCAGTCGGACAACATCACGACTGTAGCTTACATCAACCATCAGGGAGGGACAAGAAGCTCCCTAGCTATGATGGAAGTATCAAAGATAATTCGCTGGGCAGAGTCTCACTCTTGCCACCTGTCAGCAATCCACATCCCGGGAGTGGAGAACTGGGAGGCGGATTTCTTAAGTCGTCAGACTTTTCATCCGGGGGAGTGGGAACTCCATCCGGAGGTCTTTGCCCAAATACTTCGACGTTGGGGCAAACCAGAGATAGATCTCATGGCGTCTCGACAGAACGCCAAGCTTCCTCGTTACGGGTCCAGATCCAGGGATCCAGGAGCAGTCCTGATAGATGCCCTGACAGCACCTTGGGACTTCAGGATGGCTTACGTGTTTCCACCCTTCCCGATGCTTCCTCGATTGATTGCCAGAATCAAACAAGAGAGAGCATCAGTGATTCTAATAGCACCTGCGTGGCCACGCAGGACTTGGTATGCAGACCTGGTGGACATGTCATCCTGTCCACCTTGGTCTCTACCTCTGAAACAGGACCTTCTGATACAGGGTCCCTTCAAACATCAAAATCTAACTTCTCTGAAGCTGACTGCTTGGAAATTGAACGCTTGATTTTATCAAGACGTGGGTTTTCTGAGTCAGTTATTGATACCTTAATACAGGCTAGGAAACCTGTTACCAGAAAGATTTACCATAAGATATGGCGTAAATACCTATATTGGTGTGAATCCAAAGGTTACTCTTGGAGTAAGGTTAGGATTCCTAGGATATTGTCTTTTCTACAAGAATGTTTAGAAAAGGG
This sequence comes from Bombina bombina, assembly GCF_027579735.1. Taxonomy (NCBI): domain Eukaryota; kingdom Metazoa; phylum Chordata; class Amphibia; order Anura; family Bombinatoridae; genus Bombina; species Bombina bombina. The sequence continues at coordinate 16,903,393 of NC_069505.1, forward strand.
TTTATCTGCTAGTTCATTAAAGGGACAGATCTCAGCTCTGTCCATTCTGTTACACAAACGTCTGTCAGAAGTTCCTGACGTCCAGGCTTTTTGTCAGGCTTTGGCCAGGATTAAGCCTGTGTTTAAAACTGTTGCTCCACCATGGAGTTTAAACCTGGTTCTTAATGTTTTACAGGGCGTTCCGTTTGAACCCCTTCATTCCATTGATATAAAGTTGTTATCTTGGAAAGTTCTATTTTTAATGGCTATTTCCTCGGCTCGAAGAGTCTCTGAATTATCAGCCTTACATTGTGATTCTCCTTATTTGATTTTTCATTCGGATAAGGTAGTTCTGCGTACTAAACCTGGGTTCTTACCTAAGGTAGTTACTAACAGGAATATCAATCAAGAGATTGTTGTTCCTTCTTTGTGCCCAAATCCTTCTTCGAAGAAGGAACGTCTACTGCACAACCTGGATGTAGTCCGTGCTCTAAAATTTTACTTACAGGCAACTAAGGAATTTCGACAAACGTCTTCTCTGTTTGTCGTTTACTCTGGGCAGAGGAGAGGTTAAAAAGCTTCTGCTACCTCTCTTTCTTTTTGGCTTCGTAGCATAATTCGTTTAGCTTATGAGACTGCTGGACAGCAGCCTCCTGAAAGAATTACAGCTCATTCTACTAGAGCTGTGGCTTCCACTTGGGCCTTCAAGAATGAGGCCTCTGTTGAACAGATTTGCAAGGCTGCAACTTGGTCTTCGCTTCATACTTTTTCCAAATTTTACAAATTTGACACTTTTGCTTCATCGGAGGCTATTTTTGGGAGAAAGGTTCTTCAGGCAGTGGTTCCTTCTGTATAAAGAGCCTGCCTATCCCTCCCGTCATCCGTGTACTTTTGCTTTGGTATTGGTATCCCAGAAGTAATGATGACCCGTGGACTGATCACACTTAACAGAAGAAAACATAATTTATGCTTACCTGATAAATTCCTTTCTTCTGTAGTGTGATCAGTCCACGGCCCGCCCTGTTTTTAAGGCAGGTAAATATTTTTTAATTTATACTCCAGTCACCACTTCACCCTTGGCTTTTCCTTTCTCGTTGGTCCTTGGTCGAATGACTGGGAGTGACGAAGAGGGGAGAAGCTATATGCAGCTCTGCTGGGTGATTCCTCTTGCACTTCCTGTTGGGGAGGAGTAATATCCCAGAAGTAATGATGACCCGTGGACTGATCACACTACAGAAGAAAGGAATTTATCAGGTAAGCATAAATTATGTTTTTTCAATTGACTACTTGCAAATTGCGGGCGGTATTAGGCCCGTGGGTGCGTCAAATGCTAAACTTTATTGCGTAATTCTTGGCGCAATAATTTTTTTGGCGCAAAAAAATACGTCTGACGCAACTTCGTCATAGTTGACGCCGAAGCCTTACACACGGTTGCGTCATTAGCGACGCAAGTGTGTAATTTCCAGTTATTATTGGCACCAAAAATGTTTTTAGTTACGTTGTGCGTCATACTTGGCGCCAAACTTTTTCATTATTTCAATACCCCATTGATGTTTGCCTCTTGCCTTTTTCTCTATCAGAGGGCTATGCTATTTGCATTTTTTCCCATTCCTGAAACTGTCATATAAGGAAATTGATAATTTTGCTGTATATGTTGTGTTTTCTTTTACATTTTGCAAGATGTCTCAATCTGATCCTGCCTCTGACAGTGGCATATGTCAATCATCAGGGTGGGACTCACAGTCCCCAAGCTATGAAAGAAGTATCTCGGATACTTGCTTGGGCGGTATCCAGCTCCTGTCTAATCTCTGCGGTGCATATCCCAGGTGTAGACAATTGGGAGATGGATTATCTCAGCCGTCAGACTTTACATCCAGGGGAGTGGTCTCTCCATCCAGATGTGTTTTCTCAGATTGTTCAGATGTGGGGTCTTCCAGAGATAGATCTTATGGCCTCTCATCTAAACAAGAAACTTCCCAGATACCTGTCCAGGTCCAGGGATGTTCAGGCGGAAGCAGTGGATGCGCTGACACTTCCTTGGTGTTATCATCCTGCTTACATTTTCCCGCCTCTAGTTCTTCTTCCAAGAGTGATCTCCAAAATCATCATGGAACAATCATTTGTGTTGCTGGTGGCTCCAGCATGGCCACACAGGTTTTGGTATGCGGATCTGGTTCGGATGTCCAGTTGCCCGCCTTGGCCACTTCCGTTAAGGCCAGACCTACTATCTCAAGGTCCGTTTTTCCATCAGGATCTCAAATCATTAAATTTGAAGGTATGGAAATTGAACGCTTAGTACTAAGAATTAGAGTTTTTTCTGACTCTGTGATTAATACTATGTTACAAGCTCGTAAATCTGTCTCTAGAAAGATTTATTATAGAGTTTGGAAGACTTACATTTCATGGTGTTCTTCTCATAAATTCTCTTGGCATTCTTTTAGAATTCCTAGAATGTTACAGTTTCTTCAGGATGGTTTGGATAAGGTTTTGTCTGCAAGTTCCTTGAAGGGACAAATCTCTGCTCTTTCTGTTTTATTTCACAGAAAGATTGCTATACTTCCTGATATTCACTGTTTTGTACAGGCTTTAGTTCGTATTAAACCTGTCATTAAATCAATTTCTCCTCCTTGGAGTCTTAATTTGGTTCTGAAGGCAGAAAACCCATTATTAGGTCTTACCAACATATACAAAAACATGTAAGGAAATCTATAATTTACTTGTGTAGCATATACACATAATAGGGACCAGGTTCTGTGAACATGTGACTCAGCAGTATGAATATAGATATGCTCTATGTATGCGGCATTAAAATATATCTGTTGAGATACATTAAGCAAATAGTAATGATCAGGTTATAAGTCCAAAATGTTTACCCTGTGTATTAGTTATGTGCCTCACCTTTATACAGAAATACGTGCTAATAAGTGATAACTCCTTAAAGGTAATTACTTGTCTTAACTAATCTAGCATACCTAGGTATCAACATGGTTATATCACCTAAATCCAAATATGAGATGTACTGCAATTTCTATAAAGCAAACATTAACATATGTCATAGATTTATAGAAATATGCCATGAAAACTAAAAATCAACTGTAGTGTATATAGCGATACATATCTGGCTTATAGGGAGATAGTAGAAGAAAGATCTCAGAGCTTCTAGTCCCGTTGTTATCTCTAGTGAATGACATATTCAATACAGAAGAGGATTGCGTGTATAATAAAAGCCCTTAAAGAACTATTAGAAACAAGGAAATAAAAACAAATTAAAAGTCAGCCATGTAGAGGTATCAAGTTTAAGTAGTATAATATTATGGCAGTTCGTAATAATGTTACTGGTTTCAGTATCAGGTACACTGTTGTCCATTATGTACTTTTAGGGAATATTTAACCCCTTAATGACCACAGCACTTTTCCATTTTCTGTCCGTTTGGGACCAAGGCTATTTTTACATTTTTGCGGTGTTTGTGTTTAGCTGTAATTTCCCTCTTACTCATTTACTGTACCCACACATATTATATACCGTTTTTCTCGCCATTAAATTAACTTTCTAAAAATACCATTATTTTCATCATATCTTATAATTTACTATAAAAAAAATTATAAAATATGAGGAAAAAATGGAAAAAAACACACTTTTTTTTAACTTTGACCCCCAAAATCTGTTACACATCTACAACCACCAAAAAAAAAACATGCTAAATAGTTTCTAAATTTTGTCCTGAGTTTAGAAATACCTAATATTTACATGTTCTTTGCTTTTTTTGAAAGCTATAGGGCCATAAATACAAGTAGCATTTTGCTATTTCCAAACTACTTTTTTTCAAAATTAGCGCTAGTTACATTGGAACACTAATATCTTTCAGGAATCCCTGAATATCTATTGACATGTATATATTTTTTTTTAGAAGACATCCCAAAGTATTAATCTAGGCCAATTTTGGTATATTTCATGCCACCATTTCACCGCCAAATGCGATCAAATACAAAATATCGTTCACTTTTTCACAAATTTTTTCACAAACTTTCGGTTTCTCACTGAAATTATTTACAAACAGATTGTGCAATTATGGCACAAATGGTTGTAAATGCTTCTCTGGGATCCCCTTTGTTCAGAAATAGCAGACATATATGGCTTTGGCATTGCTTTTTGGTAATTAGAAGGCCGCTAAATGCCGCTGCGCACCACACGTGTATTATGCCCAGCAGTGCAGGGGTTAATTAGGGAGCTTGTAGGGAGCTTGTATGGTTAATTTTAGCTTTAGTGTAGTGTAGTAGACAACCCAAAGTAATGATCTAGGCCCATTTTGGTATATTTCATGCCACCATTTCACCGCCAAATGCGATCAAATAAAAAAAAAAACGTTAAATTTTTCACAATTTTAGGATTCTCACTGAAATCATTTACAAACAGCTTGTGCAATTATGGCACAAATGGTTGTAAATGCTTCTCTGGGATCCCCTTTGTTCAGAAATAGCAGATATATATGACTTTGGTGTTGCTTTCTGGTAATTAGAAGGCCGCAAAATGCTGCTGCGCATCACACGTGTATTATGGCTAGCAGTGAAGGGGTTAATTAGGAAGTTTGTAGGGAGCTTGCAGGGTTAATTTTAGCTTTAGTGTAGAGATCAGCCTCCCACCTGACACATCAGACCCCCTGATCCCTCCCAAACAGCTCCCTTCCCTCCCCCACCCCACAATTGTCCCCGCCATCTTAAGTACTGGCAGAAAGTCTGCCAGTACTAAAATAAAAGCTTTTTGGGGGGTATAGGTTTTTTTTTTTTTTTAAAATAATAATTATTCTGCTGTATAGGACCCCCCTTAGCCTCCAACCTCCCTGATCCCCCCCAAAACAGCTTTGTAACCTTCCCTATCTGCCTTATTGGGGCCATCTTGGGTACTGGCAGCTGTCTGCCAGTACCCAGCTTATACAAAAAAGTGCTTTTTTTTCTTAAGTTTTTTTTTTTCTGTAGTGTAGCTTCCCCAAACCCCCCCCCCCACCACCACCACAAACCCCAACCACCTCATTGATTGTTTTTTTTCTACAGTTTTTTTAAACTGATTGCACCTTTTTCTGTAGTGTAGCGGTTCCCACCCGCTCCCTCCCCGTGCACGCGCCCGCCCCCCGCCCTCCCGTGCACGCTGCGCGCGTCCGTGCGCGCCCCCGGGCATCCCCGCCCACGATCCCGCCCCCCTCCACATCTCCAGGGCCATCGATGGCCGCCACCCGCCTCCCGGTAATGCTCCCACCCACCAACGAAGGAAGCCACCGATCTCCGGTGCAGAGAGGGCCACAGAGTGGCTCTCTCTGCACCGGATGGCTTCAAAAGGTTATTGCAGGATGCCTCCATATCGAGGCATCACTGCAATAACCGGAAAGCAGCTGGAAGCAAACAGGATCGCTTCCAGCTGCTTTCCACACCGAGGACGTGCAGGGTACGTCCTCAGGCATTAACTGCCTTTTTTTTGAGGACGTACCCTGCACGTCCTCGGTCGTTAAGGGGTTAACCTATATCGGCTTTGAGCTTAGTATATGCAGCAGGTCGCCTAACTCTGGGGTCTCGGGAGTCCACATCAGTCATCCAGGTCAGCATAACTTACAGTACTCAAAACAGGCCATCCCCAAAGATTGGTAAAATACAACTATACCGTTCTCTGGAGATGAGATAAAAAGTTATGAAGCCATAGGAGACTAATAAGTCAGGTTTGCACATCTAAGGTATAGCGTCCGTTTTCGCACATGATCTCTCATGTGCAGGGTCTTGGAGCAGAACATTAAACAATAACTATATGAGCAACTGGCTTTGAAGGATGAGAGGTAAATAAAGGAAACCCCATGTAATCATAGTAAACTATAATAATAAGGCGTAAAACTGTAAGGTAACACAAGGGACTTATGCTAGAGAGAGAAAGCGCTGTAAGATCCTGTAGTCAAGATAGCAGCAAAAGTCCGGACCCATCCGATATCTCAACCTATTCCACATCTGGAGTCGGCCTGTCCAGGGGATGATGGAGAAAAGTAATGCATCAGATAATGGAGTAGCAGGTGTCCATCTCCAAACAAGTCCTCTGCCGTCAGGAGAAACTGGCATGTGCTGATCCGCTTCCATGTCTTTATAGTTTAGGACCCCAAGTGATGCTGGCCCAAGCTGTTCCGCCAGAGTGCAGACGGCCCCTTGAACGGTGGGGGAAGGTAAGTCGCGAGGTTCACCGAATGGCAGCTCTAAGTTGCTAAACTTCATGACCAGCGTCATCCCTACTAATGTCCTGAATGCTGGCTCTCAGCTGCAGGCAGTGTTCCCCGGGGTTAATTCAGTAAACGCTCCGGTGCAGGCCGGGACCGCATCCACCCGGTCTTGAGGAGAATAGCGGAATGCCTCTTCAATAGATCCCAGAAAGCGTATGTGGTGCATAGCCAGTAGGTCAGACAAGGTATTAAAAAATGTGAAAGGCTCCATTGACACTGGCGAACACTCAGAGTATTTGAGTCCTTATATTGGAGAGAACGTTCCCCTTGAGGGTATCAGATCTGGGTTAGTGGAGATAGCGCAACAAACTGCTATGGCGTAGTTGAAAACTGTTTCTCCATGCTGTCAGGCCTGCGGAGCATAGAAGAAATGCAGAGCACTATGATACCGCTCTGAAAAGTTAAAAAAAAAAAAAAGGATATCTCCGCATAGCTAGTAGGTTTAGTGAGTTACACCTCGACTTTTCAGCATAGCTGCACACTATAATAAGATGAGTTAAATTCTTTTTTAACAGCCGTTGCTCAGAGCTTCTCTCTTAAGCAGCCATCTCTGGCGGCACTTGGCTCCGCCCCCCTGAATTCTGTTTATAAACCTCCTGTGGTTACTCTAGAGGTTTTTCCAGTTCCTGATGCTATTTCTGATATGATTTCAAAGGAATTGAATAGGCCTGGTACTTCTTTTATTCCTTCTTCAAGGTTTAAAAAATCGTATCCTTTGCCAGCAGTTAGATTGGAGTTTTGGGAAAAGATCCCCAAAGTTGATGGAGCTATTTCTACTCTTGCTAAATGTACTACTATTCCTATGGAAGATAGTACTTCTTTTAAAGACCCTTTAGATAGGAAACTTGAATCTTATCTAAGGAAAGCTTTTATATTTATATTCTAGCTAACTTCTCAGACCTGCCATTTCTATAGCTGATGTTGCAGCTGCGTCAACTTTTTGGTTGGAAAGCTTAGCGCAACAGGAAATGGATCCTGATTTGTCTAGCATTGTTCGCTTGCTTCAACATGCTAATCATTTTATCTGTGATACCATTTTTGATATCTTCGAAATTGATGTTAAATCTATGTGTTTAGCTATTTTAGCTAGAAGAGCTTTGTGGCTCAAATATTGGAATGCTGACATGGTATCTAAGTCTAGATTACTATCTCTTTCTTTCCAAGGTAATACATTATTTGGTTCTTAGTTGGATTCGATTATTTCAACTGTCACTGGGGGGAAGGGAGTTGTTTTGCCTCAGGATAAAAGACCTAAGGGAAAATCTAAAGCTTCTAACCGTTTTCAAAATAAGGAACAGAAACCTAATCCTTCCCCCAAAGAATCTGGTTCCAATTTGAAACCTTCTTTAAGTTGGAGTAAATCCAAACCATTTAAGAAACCAAAGCCAGCTCCCAAGTCTGCATGAAGGTGCAGCCCTCATTCTAGCTCAGCTGGCAGGGGCCGGATTAAGATTCTTTTAAAACATTTGGGCAGATTCTGTCCAAAATCATTGGATTCAGAGTATTGTCTCTCAAGGGTACTGAATAGGATTCAGAGTAAGACCTCCTGTGAGAAGATATTTTCTCTCACACATCCCAACAAATCCAGTAAAGGCTCAGGCTTTTCTGAAGTGTGTTTCAGACCTGGAGCTTTCAGGGGTAATCCTACCAGTTCCGTTTCAGGAACAGGGTCTGGGGTTTTATTCAAATCTTTTCATTGTCCCAAAGAAAGAACATTCATTCAGGCCAGTTCTGGATCTGAAAATTTTGAATCATTATGTAAGAGTGCCAACTTTCAAAATGGTGACTATAAGGACTATTCTGCCTTTTGTTCAGCAAGTGCATTATATGTCAACTATAGACTTACAGGATGCATATCTTCATATTCCGATTCATCCAGACCACTATCAGTTTCTGAGATTCTCTTTTCTAGACAAGCATTACCAATTTGTCACTCTTCCATTTGGCCTAGCAACAGCTCCAAGAATCTTTTCAAAGGTTCTTGGTGCCCTACTCTCTGGAATCAGAGAACGGGGTATTGCGGTGTTTCCTTATTTGGACGATATCTACTAGCTCAGTCTTTACATTCTGCAGAATCTCAGACAAATCAACTAGTGTTGCTTCTTCAAAGACATGGTTGGAGGATCAATTTACCAAAAAGTTCTTTGATTCCTCAGACAAGGGTCACCTTTTTAGGTTTCCAGATAGATTCAGTGTCCATGACTTCTGTCTCTAACAGACAAGAGATGATTAAAATTGGTTTCAGCTTGTCGGAACCTTCAGTCACAATCATTCCCTTCAGTAGCTATGTGCATGGAAGTTTTAGGTCTCATGACTGCAGCATCAGACGTGATCCCCTTTGCTCGTTTTCATATGAGACCTTTCCAGCTTTGTATGCTGAACCAATGGTGCAGGGATTATACAAATATATCACAATTAATATTCTTAAATCCCAATGTTCAACTCTCTCTGACTTGGTGGTCAGATCACCATCGTATAGTTCAAGGGGCCCCTTTTGTTCGTCCAACCTGGACTGTGATCACAACAGATGCAAGTCTTTCAGGTTGGGGAGCTGTCTGGGGATCTCTGACAGCACAAGGGGTTTGGAAATCTCAAGAGGCGAGATTACCAATCATTATTTTAGAACTCCGTGCTATTTTCAGGGCTCTTCAGGTTTGGCCTCTGTTGAAGAGAGAACCGTTCATTTGTTTTCAGACAGACAATATCACAACTGTGGCATATGTCAATAATCAGGATGGGACTCACAGTCCCCAAGCTATGAAAGAAGTATCTCAGATACTTGCTTGGGCGGAATCCAGCTCCTGTCTAGTTTCTGCAGTTCATATCCCAGGTATAGACAATTGGGAAGTGGATTATCTCAGCTGTCAGACTTTACATCCGGGGGAGTGGTCGCTCCATCCAGTTGTGTTTTCTCAGATTATTCAGATGTGGGATCTTCCAGAAATAGATCTGATGGCTTCTCTAAACAAGAAACTTCCCAGGTACCTATCCAGGTCCAGGGATCCTCAGGCAGAGGTGGTGGATGCGTTAGCAGTTCCTTGGTGTTACCAACCTGCTTATATCTTCCCGCCTCTAGTTCTCCTTCCAAGAGTGATTTCCAAGATCATCATGGAGTATTCGTTTGTGTTGCTGGTAGCTCCAGCATGGCCTCACAGGTTTTGGTATGCGGATCTTGTTCGGATGTCCAGTTGCCAACCTTGGCCACTTCCATTAAGGCCAGACCTCCTGTCTCAAGGTCCATTTTTTCCATCAGGATCTCAAATCATTAAATTTAAAGGTATGGAAATTAAACACCTAGTGCAGTGCTTTCCAAACTGTGTGTCGGCGGCAGTGTGTAGGTGTGTCCCTGCTTCAGCACAAATGTTTTTTAATTAACATTTTTTTTTTTTTAAATGTTTGCTTTACAACTTTCCGCCTGCCTGCAACCCATACCTAGTGGGTCACAGATCATCTTTACCCTTTTGGCACAGCTCAGTGGGAACTGAAACTATTCCTATTGGCAGCTTTGATGGCACATTGGTTCCTGACTGTACGCGTAGTCTCAATCAACTTGTGACTGCATCTGTAGTCAGTGAGTGGTACAGCTGCTTGCTGATGAAATGTGAGTGTCTTTATCTAATATTCCACCAAATATTCAGAAACTGTGTTCATCACATCAACTTCATACACCCCATTAAAATAGTAAGTATCTATTTGTGTTATTAAACTTTTTTTTAATTCTTGCACGTACTTACATACTATTACTTGTAAATACATTTTGTTATGATATAATTTATGTATGTGCCCATATCTCTTAAAACAAGTTAGTTTAACATCCTGTTTGCTAGTACAACTAAATTACTGTGTCGCAAAATGATGTAGGTCTAAAATGTGTCATCAACATGAAAAGTTTGGAAAGCTCTGGCCTAGTGCTTAGTCATATAGGTTTCTCTGACTCATTGATTAATACTATGTTACAAGCTCGTAAATCTGTTTCTAGGAAGATTTATTATAGAGTTTGGAAGACTTATTTCATGGTGTTCTTCTCATAAATTCTCCTGGCATTCTTTTAGAATTCCGAGAATTTTACAGTTTCTTCAGGATGGTTTTTATAAGGGTTTGTCTGCAAGTTCCTTGAAGGGACAAATCTCTGCTCTTTCAGTTTTATTTCACAGAAAGATTGCTAATCTTCCTGATATTCATTGTTTTGTACAGGCTTTAGTTCGTATCAAGCCTGTCATTAAATCAATCTCTCCTTAATTTGGTTTTGAAGGCTTTACAGGCTCCTCAGTTTGAGCCTATGCATTCTTTTTATTTTCCATCAGGATAAGGCAGTTTTGTGGACTTCATTTAAATTTCTACCTAAGGTTTTGAATTCTAACAACATTAATAGAGAAAATGTTGTTCCTTCTTTGTGTCCTAATCCTAAGAATCTTTGGAGAGATCCTTACATTCTTTGGATGTTGTAAGAGCTTTGAAATATTATGTTGAAGCTGCTAAATATTTCAGGAAGACTTCTAGTCTATTTGTTGTCTTTTCTGGTCCTAAGAAAGGTCAGAAAGCTTCTGCCATTTCCTTGGCATCCTGGTTAAAGCTTTTGATTCATCAGGCTTATTTGGAGTCGGGTCAGGCCCCGCCTCAGAGAATTACAGCTCATTCTACTAGATCAGTCTCCACTTTGTGGGCTTTTAAGAATAAAGCTTCAGTTGATCAGATTTTCAAAGCAGCAACTTGGTCTTCTTTACATACATTTACTAAATTCTACCATTTTGATGTATTTGCTTCCTCTGAAGCAGTTTTTGGTAGAAAAGTTCTTCAGGCAGCTATTTCAGTTGGATTCCTCTGCTTATGTTTGTGTTTTTTCTTTTCATTATGAGAATAAATTTATATTTTGGGTTGTGGATTATTTTTTTCAGTGGAAAATAGCTGTTATTATTTTATCCCTCCCTCTCTAGTGACTCTTCTGTGGAGTTCCACATCTTGGGTATTACTATCCCATACATCACTAGCTCATGGACTCTTGCCAATTACATGAAAGAAAACATAATTTATGTAAGAACTTACCTGATAAATTAATTTCTTTCATATTGACAAGAGTCCATGAGACCCACCCTGTTTATGGGGGTTATGATTTTTTGTATAAAGCACACTTATATTTCCAGTTCCTTTTAATATGCTTTTTACTCCTTTCTTTATCACCCCACTACTTGGTTATTCGTTAAACTGATCTGTGGGTGTGGTGGGGGTGTATTTATAGGCATTTAAGGTTTGGGAAACTTTGGCCCTCCTGGTAGGATTGTATATCCCATACGTCACTAGCTCATGGACTCTTGCCAATATGAAAAAAATGCATTTATCAGGTAAGTTCTTACATAAATTATGTTTTTGTGAAATTGGTATCTTTAGTTAAATTTGCCACAACAGCTTCATTCAGATGTTGCAGAATTCAAACTGATTTTTACCTGTCTGCTTGTTTATAGCCATGAGTTGTGAGTTCAGCTCCAGTATAATCAATACAGTCTGTGTATGAACGGCAAGAACACCTAGTAAATGCGCAGAACGATATGAGTTACAAACATGATCTCACCTTTACAGTCACCTTTACATTCAACAACCGTCTATGAATCTAGCCCTGGATTTGCCTGAAGTATGGCTTGCTGGTGATAAACTCACTGGATAACCAGAATTGTGAGGCTTTTATTAAAGGGACAGTGTACAGCAATTGTCATATAACTGCATGTAATAGACACTACTATTAAGACGAATAAGCACTGATACTGTTATAAAAATCCAGTGTAAAACCTATTAAAAACTTACTTAGAAGCTCCCAGTTTAACACTTAATAAGGTTAGGCTGGGGCACTCACTGAAAGGGGCGGTGAAAAAAGAAAGAGCAGCCCTGCATATGAAAAGACAGATTACAAAATCCGGAGCTGCAGGAATCTGTAGACAGCAGTATACATCTGATTCTTTGGGGCTTGGTTAGGAGTCTGAAAATCAGAACAAAGTTTGTTTCAAAATTGTTACAAAAGCACTACCAGATGAGCTATAGACATGGAGCATCTACAAAACGTTTATGCAAAGAAAAATCAAGTGTACAATGTCCCTTTAAGTGCCCATTTTATTAGATATACTAAGAACAAGATAGCTTCTGTGTATACAAAAGGTCAGTGAAAATTCAACTTAAAGGGACATGAAACCCCAAAACTTTCTTTCATCATTCTAATAGAGAATACAATTTTAAACAACTTTCTAATTTGCTTCATTCTCTTGGTATCATTTGTTGAAGGAGCAGCAATGCACTACTGGTTTCTAACTGAACACATGGGTGAGCCAATGACAATCTGTATAAATATGCAGCCACCAATCAGCAGCTACAACCTAGGTCCTTTGCTGCTCCTGAGCTTACCTAGATAAACATTTCAGCAAAGGATAACAAGAGAAGGAAGCAAATTAAATAATAGAAGTAAATTGGAAAGTTGTTTAAAATTGTATGTTCTGTCTAAATCATGAGTGTCTAATTATGACTTTACTGTCCCTTTAAATTGATTGGATAGAACATGCAGTTTTAAACAACTTTGCATTTTACTTCTATTATCAATTTTCTTACGGCTAGATTTAGAGTTCTGCGGCCAAAGGGGTGCGTTAGCTATGCGTGCTTTTTTTCTCACGCACCTTTTAAATACCGCTGGTATTTAGAGTTCACAGAATGGCTGGGTTTTCAGTGCGTTAGGCTCCAAAAAGGGAGCGTAGAGCATAATTTAATGCCACTGCAACTCTAGATACCAGCGGTGCTTACGGACGCGGCCAGCTTCAAAAACGTGCTCGTGCACGATATCCCCATAGAAAACAATGGGGCAGTTTGAGCTGAAAAAAAACCTAACACCTGCAAAAAAGCAGCGTTCAGCTCTTAACGCAGCCCCATTGTTTCCTAAGGGAAAACACTTCCTACGTTTGCACCTAACACCCTAACATGTACCCCGAGTCTAAACACCCCTAACCTTACACTTATTAACCCCTAATCTGCCGCCCCCGCTATCGCTGACCCCTGCATATTATTATTAACCCCTAATCTGCCGCTCCGTATACCGCCGCAACATACATTATAGTTATGTACCCCTAATCTGCTGCCCCTAACACCGCCGACCCCTATATTATATTTATTAACCCCTAATCTGCCCCCCACAACGTCGCCGCCAGCTACCTACAATAATTAACCTCTAATCTGCCGACCGAACCGCACCGCTACTATAATAAATGTATTAACCCCTAAAGCTAACTCTAACCCGAACCCTAACACCCCCCTAAGTTAAATATATTTTTTATCTAACGAAATAAATTAACTCTTATTAAATAAATTATTCCTAATTAAATCTAAATACTTACCTGTAAAATAAACCCTAATATAGCTACAATATAAATTATAATTATATTGTAGCTATTTTAGGATTAATATTTATTTTACAGGCAACTTTGTATTTATTTTAACCAGGTACAATACCTATTAAATAGTTAAGAACTATTTAATAGCTACCTAGTTAAAATAATTACAAAATTACCTGTAAAATAAATCCTAACCTAAGTTGCAATTAAACCTAACACTACACTATCAATAAATAAATTAAATACAATTCCTACAAATAAATACAATTAAATAAACTAACTAAAGTACAAAAAAATAAAAAAGAACTAAGTTACAAAAAATATTTACAAACATTAGAAAAAAATTACAATTTTAAACTAATTACACCTACTCTAAGCCCCCTAATAAAATAACAAAGACCCCCAAAATAAAAAAATGCCCTACCCTATTCTAAATTACAAAAGTTCAAAGCTCTTTTACCTTACCAGCTCTTAAAAGGGCCCTTTGCGGGGCATGCCCCAAAGAATTCAGCTCTTTTGCCTGTAAAAAAAAACATACAATACCCCCCCAACATTACAACCCACCACCCACATACCCCTAATCTAACCCAAACCCCCCTTAAATAAACCTAATACTAAGCCCCTGAAGATCTTCCTACCTTGTCTTCACCATGCCAGGTATCACCGATCGTTCCAGGCTCCGAAATCTTCATCCAAGCCCAAGCTGGGGCTAGACATCCATGATCCGGCTGAAGTCTTCTATCAAGCGACGGCTGAAGAAGTCCAGAAGAGGCTCCAAAGTCTTCATCCTATCCGGGAAGAAGAGTAGATCCAGACCGGCAACCATCTTCTTCCAAGTGGCATCTTCTATCTTCATCCGATGACAACCGGCTTCATCTTGAAGACCTCGACCGCGGACCCATCTTCTTCCGACGACTTCCCGACGAATGACGGTTCCTTTAAGGGACGTCATCCAAGATGGCGTCCCTTGAATTCCGATTGGCTGATAGGATTCTATCAGCCAATCGGAATTAAGGTAGGAAAATTCTGATTGGCTGATGGAATCAGCCAATCAGAATCAAGTTCAATCCAATTGGCTGATTCAATCAGCCAATTAGATTGAGCTCGCATTCTATTGGCTGTTCTGATCAGCCAATAGAATGCGAGCTCAATCTAATTGGCTGATCGGATCAGCCAATCGGATTGAACTTGATTCTGATTGGCTGATTCCATCAGCCAATCAGAATTTTCCTACCTTAATTCCGATTGGCTGATAGAATCCTATCAGCCAATCGGAATTCGAGGGACGCCATCTTGGATGACTTCCCTTAAAGGAACCGTCATTCGTCGGGAAGTCGTCGGAAGAAGAAGATGGGTCCGCGGTGGAGGTCTTCAAGATGGAGCCGGTCGTCATCGGATGAAGATAGAAGATGCCGCTTGGAAGAAGATGGTTGCCGGTCCGGATCTACTCTTCTTCCCGGATAGGGTGAAGACTTTGGAGCCTCTTCTGGACTTCTTCAGCCGTCGCTTGATAGAAGACTTCAGCCGGATGATGGATGTCTAGCCCCCGCTTGGGCTTGGATGAAGATTTCGGAGCCTGGAACGATCGGTGATACCTGGCATGGTGAAGACAAGGTAGGAAGATCTTCAGGGGCTTAGTGTTAGGTTTATTTAAGGGGGGTTTGGGTTAGATTAGGGGTATGTGGGTGGTGGGTTGTAATGTTGGGGGGGGGGTATTGTATGTTTTTTTTTACAGGCAAAAGAGCTGAATTCTTTGGGGCATGCCCCGCAAAGGGCCCTTTTAAGGGCTGGTAAGGTAAAAGAGCTTTGAACTTTTGTAATTTAGAATAGGGTAGGGCATTTTTTTATTTTGGGGGTCTTTGTTATTTTATTAGGGGGCTTAAAGTAGGTGTAATTAGTTTAAAATTGTTGTAATTTTTTTCTAATGTTTGTAAATATTTTTTTATTTTTTGTAACTTAGTTCTTTTTTATTTTTTGTACTTTAGTTAGTTTATTTCATTGTATTTATTTGTAGGTATTGTATTTAATTAATGTATTGATAGTGTAGTGTTAGGTTTAATTGTAGGTATTTTATTTAATTAATTTATTGATAGTGTAGTGTTAGGTTTAATTGTAACTTAGGTTAGGATTTATTTTACAGGTAATTTTGTAATTATTTTAACTAGGTAGCTATTAAATAGTTCTTAACTATTTAATAGCTATTGTACCTGGTTAAAATAATTACAAAGATGCCTGTAAAATAAATATTAATCCTAAAATAGCTAAGATATAATTATAATTTATATTGTAGCTATATTAGGGTTTATTTTACAGGTAAGTATTTAGATTTAATTAGGAATAATTTATTTAATAAGACTTAATTTATTTCGTTAGATAAAAATTATATTTAACTTAGGGGGGTGTTAGTGTTAGGGTTAGACTTAGCTTTAGGGGTTAATCCATTTATTAGAGTAGCTGTGAGCTCCGGTCAGCAGATTAGGGGTTAATACTTGAAGTTAGCTGTCGGCGATGTTAGGGAGGGCAGATTAGGGGTTAATACTATTTATTATAGGGCTATTGAGGCGGGAGTCAGGCGGATTAGGGGTTAATACATTTATTATACTAGCGGTGAGCTCCGGTCGGCAGATTAGGGGTTAATTATTGTAGGTAGCTGGTGGCGACGTTGTGGGGGGCAGATTAGGGGTTAATAAATATAGGGGTCGGCGGTGTTAGGGGCAGCAGATTATGGGTACATAGGGATAACGTAGTTGGCGGCAGTGTACGGAGCGGAAGATTAGGGGTTAAAAAATTTAAATATAGTGGCGGCGATGTGGGGGGACCTCGGTTTAGGGGTACATAGGTAGTTTATGGGTGTTAGTGTACTTTAGAGCACAGTAGTTAAGAGCTTTATAAACCGGCGTTAGCCCAGAAAGCTCTTAACTACTGACTTTTTTCTGCGGCTGGAGTTTTGTCGTTAGATTTCTAACGCTCACTTCAGCCACGACTCTAAATACCAGCATTAGAAAGATCCCATTGAAAAGATAGGATACGCAATTGACGTAAGGGGATCTGCGGTATGGAAAAGTCGCGGCTGGAAAGTGAGCGTTAGACCCTTTAATGACTGGCTCCAAATACCAGAGGGCGGTAAAAACCAGCGTTAGGAGCCTCTAACGTTGGTTTTGACGGCTATCGCCCAACTCTAAATCTAGCCGTTTGTTCTTTTGGGATCCTTAGTTAAAGAGTAATCCGGAGTGAGCTCAGGAGTGTGCACGTGTCTTTAGCCATCTAGCTGCACTGTTTGCAACAAACTTCATAGCAATGTGATACATAGTTACAAACACTGCATGCTCTAAAGTTCCTACCAGCCTACCTAGATTTACTCTTCCACAAAGGATACCAAGAGAAGAAAGTAAATTGGAAAACTGTATAAAATTGCTACTCTACCTGAAAAAAATGAAAGTTTAATTTTGACTTTATTATCATTTTAAACTTGAGAAGCCACCCTGGGATGTTTTTCTTTACTCACAGGTCTGGGAAGAGGGGGCTAAGCTTTATACATTTCCCTGCTGATGTCTGATTCTAGTGAGGAATGTCTCATAAACCTGCCAATTACCCCCCTCTGTGTTTATTTACTGCCAACAGACAGGTGCTACGTCCCATCACATGGTGTGTCCCCCCCTAAAGACCCTCACAAGAGCCCCCCCTCACTGTGACTAAAGGGACTGTACACAATAAATACACGCTAGACATAAAGATTAGCCTTAGAATAATGTGTAGATGTATTTTATACCAACAGACAGGTCCCAAGTCACATCACATGGTGTCCCACCCCCTAAAGACCCTCACAAGAGCCCCCCCTCTGCACTGTGACTAAAGGGACTGTACACAATAAATACACGCTAGACATAAAGATTAGCCTTAGAATAATGTGTAGATGTATTTTATACCAACAGACAGGTCCCAAGTCACATCACATGGTGTCCCACCCCCTAAAGACCCTCACAAGAGCCCCCCCTCTGCACTGTGACTAAAGGGACTGTACACAATAAATACACGCTAGACATAAAGATTAGCCTTAGAATAATGTGTAGATGTATTTTATACCAACAGACAGGTGCTACGTCACATCACATGGTGTCCCACCCCCTAAAGACCCTCACAAGAGCCCCCCCCCTCTGCACTGTGACTAAAGGTACTGTACACAATAAATACACGCTAGACATAAAGATTAGCCTTAGAATAATGTGTAGATGCATTTTATACCAACAGACAGGTACTACGTCACATCACATGGTGTGTGTCCCCCTAAAGACCCTCACAAGAGCCCCCCCCCCTCTGCACTGTGACTAAAGGGACTGTACACAATAAATACACGCTAGACATAAAGATTAGCCTTAGAATAATGTGTAGATGTATTTTATACCAACAGACAGGTGCTACGTCACATCACATGGTGTGTGTCCCCCTAAAGACCCTCACAAGAGCCCCCCCCCCCCTCTGCACTGTGACTAAAGGGACTGTACACAATAAATACACGCTAGACATAAAGATTAGCCTTAGAATAATGTGTAGATGTATTTTATACCAACAGACAGGTGCTACGTCACATCACATGGTGTGTGTCCCCCTAAAGACCCTCACAAGAGCCCCCCCTCACTGTGACTAAAGGGACTGTACACAATAAATACACGCTAGACATAAAGATTAGCCTTAGAATAATGTGTAGATGTATTTTATACCAACAGACAGGTGCTACGTCACATCACATGGTGTGTGTCCCCCTAAAGACCCTCACAAGAGCCCCCCCCCTCTGCACTGTGACTAAAGGGACTGTACACAATAAATACACGCTAGACATAAAGATTAGCCTTAGAATAATGTGTAGATGTATTTCTCTTGTTAAGTGTATCCAGTCCACGGATCATCCATTACTTATGGGATATTAACTCCTCCCCAACAGGAAGTGCAAGAGGATTCACCCAGCAGAGCTGCTATATAGCTCCTCCCCTAACTGCCATTACCAGTCATTCTCTTGCACCCAACAAATAGATAGGATGTGTGAGAGGACTGTGGTGATTATACTTAGTTTCATACCTTCAATCAAAAGTTTGTTATTTTATAATAGCACCGGAGTGTGTTATTCCTTCTCTGGTAGAATTTGAAGAAGAATCTACCTGAGTTTTTCTATGATTTTAGCCGGAGTAGTTAAGATCATATTGCTGTTTCTCGGCCATCTGAGGAGAGGTAAACTTCAGATCAGGGGACAGCGGGCAGATTAATATGCAAAGAGGTATGTAGCAGCTTATTATTTTCTGACAATGGAATTGATGAGAAAATTCTGCCATACCGATATAATGTAAACTCAGCCTTAAATGCAGTAGCAGCAACTGGTATCAGGCTGTCATGTATGTATATTTTACACTTCAGTATTCTGGGGAATGGCACTTCACTGGAATTATACTGTATGCATAAAACTTTAGCCTAATTTGCAGGGACTAGCAACAGGCTTTTTAATAACACTCAATTTATTAATGTTAAACGTTTTTTGCTGGCATGTAAAATCGTTTAATTTTCTGAGGTACTGGGTGAAAAAATGTTTTGGGCACTATTTTTTTCCACTTGGCAGTCGTTTTATTTAATTTATGACAGTTTACTGATCTCTCTCACTGTTATGTGTGAGGGGGAGGGGCCTTTTTTGGTGCTTTTGCTACGCATCAAAAAATTCAGTCAGAAGTTTATTGTCTTCCCTGCATGATCCGGTTCATCTCTACAGAACTCAGGGGTCTTCAAAACTTGTTTTGAGGGAGGTAATCACTCAGCAGAGCTGTGAGATTGTAGTTGACTGTGATAAAAAAAACGTTTATTTCTGTATTTTTTTTTTTTTTTTTCTGCTATCAGGGTTAGTTATCCTTTGCTAATGGGAGCAATCCTTTGCTAAAATTGTGTTTTTTACAAAGATTTGATGCTATAACTTTTCAGTTTATTAATTTTCAACTGTCATAACTTTTTCTGTGCTTCTTATAGGCACAGTACGTTTTCATATTATAGTAAATTACTTGAAAAGTATTTCCAAGTTGCTAGTTTATTTGCTAGTGTGTTAAACATGTCTGATTCAGAGGAAGATATCTGTGCTATATGTGCTAAAGCCAAAGTGGAGCCCAATAGAAATTTATGTACTAACTGTATTGATGCTACTTTAAATAACCAAACAACGAGGGGAGAGTTATGCCGACTAACTCGCCTCACGTGTCAGTACCTGCATCTCCCGCTCGGGAGGTGCGTGATATTGTAGCGCCGAGTACATCTGGGCGGCCATTACAAATCACATTACAGGATATGGCTACTGTTATGACTGAAGTTTTGGCTAAATTACCAGAACTAAGAGGTAACCGTGATCACTCTGGGGTGAGAACAGAGTGCGCTGATAATATTAGGGCCATGTCAGACACTGCGTCACAATTTGCAGAACATGAGGACGGAGAGCTTCATTCTGCGGGTGACGGTTCTGATCCAAACAAACTGGATTCAGATATTTCAAATTTTAAATTTAAGCTGGAAAACCTCCGTGTATTACTAGGGGAGGTGTTAGCGGCTCTGAATGATTGTAACACAGTTGCAATACCAGAGAAAATGTGTAGGTTGGATAAATATTTTGCGGGTACCGGCGAGTACTGACGTTTTTCCTATACCTAAGAGACTTACTGAAATTGTTACTAAGGAGTGGGATAGACCCGGTGTGCCGTTCTCACCCCCTCCGATATTTAGAAAGATGTTTCCAATAGACGCCACCACACGGGACTTATGGCAAACGGTCCCTAAGGTGGAGGGAGCAGTTTCTACTTTAGCTAAGCGTACCACTATCCCGGTGGAGGATAGCTGTGCCTTTTCAGATCCAATGGAAAAAAAAGTTAGAGGGTTACCTTAAGAAAATGTTTGTTCAACAAGGTTTTATATTGCAACCTCTTGCATGCATTGCGCCTGTCACGGCTGCAGCAGCATTTTGGTTTGAGTCTCTGGAAGAGACACTTGAATCAGCTCCATTAGATGAGATTACACACAAGCTTAAAGCCCTTAAGTTAGCTAACTCATTTATTTCAGATGCCGTAGTACATTTAACTAAACTTACGGCTAAGAATTCCGGATTCGCCATTCAGGCACGCAGAGCACTGTGGCTAAAATCCTGGTCAGCTGACGTTACTTCTAAATCTAAATTGCTTAATATACCTTTCAAAGGGCAGACCTTATTCGGGCCCGGGTTGAAAGAAATTATCGCTGACATTACAGGAGGTAAAGGCCATGCCCTGCCTCAAGACAGAGCCAAACCTAAGGCTAGACAGTCTAATTTTCGTTCCTTTCGTAATTTCAAAGCAGGAGCAGCATCAACTTCCTCTGCACCAAAACAGGAAGGAGCTGTTGCTCGCTACAGACAAGGCTGGAGACCTAACCAGTCCTGGAACAAGGGCAAGCAGGCCAGGAAACCTGCTGCTGCCCCTAAGACAGCATGAATCGAGGGCCCCCGATCCGGGAACGGATCTAGTGGGGGGCAGACTTTCTCTCTTCGCCCAGGCTTGGGCAAGAGATGTCCAGGATCCCTGGGCGTTAGAGATCATATCTCAGGGATACCTTCTAGACTTCAAATTCTCTCCCCCAAGAGGGAGATTTCATCTGTCAAGGTTGTCAACAAACCAAATAAAGAAAGAGGCGTTTCTACGCTGCGTACAAGATCTTTTATTAATGGGAGTGATCCATCCGGTTCCGCGGTCGGAACAAGGACAAGGGTTTTACTCAAATCTGTTTGTGGTTCCCCAAAAAGAGGGAACTTTCAGGCCAATCTTGGATTTAAAGATCCTAAACAAATTCCTAAGAGTTCCATCGTTCAAAATGGAAACTATTCGGACAATTTTACCCATGATCCAAAAGGGTCAGTACATGACCACAGTGGATTTAAAGGATGCTTACCTTCACATACCGATTCACAAAGATCATTACCGGTATCTAAGGTTTGCCTTTCTAGACAGGCATTACCAGTTTGTAGCTCTTCCATTCGGATTGGCTACGGCTCCGAGAATCTTCACAAAGGTTCTGGGTGCTCTTCTGGCGGTACTAAGACCGCGAGGAATTGCGGTAGCTCCGTACCTAGACGACATTCTGATACAAGCTTCAAGCTTTCAAACTGCCAAGTCTCATACAGAGTTAGTACTGGCATTTCTAAGGTCGCATGGATGGAAGGTGAACGAAAAGAAGAGTTCTCTCTTTCCACTCACAAGAGTTCCCTTCTTGGGGACTCTTATAGATTCTGTAGAAATGAAGATTTACCTGACAGAAGACAGGTTAACAAAGCTTCAAAATGCATGCCGTGTCCTTCATTCCATTCAACACCCGTCAGTAGCTCAATGCATGGAGGTGATCGGCTTAATGGTAGCAGCAATGGACATAGTACCCTTTGCACGCCTACATCTCAGACCGCTGCAATTGTGCATGCTAAGTCAGTGGAATGGGGATTACTCAGACTTGTCCCCTACTCTGAATCTGGATCAAGAGACCAGAAATTCTCTTCTATGGTGGCTTTCTCGGCCACATCTGTCCAGGGGGATGCCATTCAGCAGGCCGGACTGGACAATTGTAACAACAGACGCCAGCCTACTAGGTTGGGGCGCTGTCTGGAATTCTCTGAAGGCTCAGGGACAATGGAATCAGGAGGAGAGTCTCCTACCAATAAACATTCTGGAATTGAGAGCAGTTCTCAATGCCCTTCTGGCTTGGCCCCAGTTAACAACTCGGGGGTTCATCAGGTTTCAGTCGGACAACATCACGACTGTAGCTTACATCAACCATCAGGGAGGGACAAGAAGCTCCCTAGCAATGATGGAAGTATCAAAGATAATTCGCTGGGCAGAGTCTCACTCTTGCCACCTGTCAGCAATCCACATCCCGGGAGTGGAGAACTGGGAGGCGGATTTCTTAAGTCGTCAGACTTTTCATCCGGGGGAGTGGGAACTTCATCCGGAGGTCTTTGCCCAAATACTTCGACGTTGGGGCAAACCAGAGATAGATCTCATGGCGTCTCGACAGAACGCCAAGCTTCCTCGTTACGGGTCCAGATCCAGGGATCCGGGAGCGGTTCTGATAGATGCTTTGACAGCACCTTGGACCTTCGGGATGGCTTATGTGTTTCCACCCTTCCCGATGCTTCCTCGATTGATTGCCAGAATCAAACAGGAGAGAGCATCAGTGATTCTAATAGCGCCTGCATGGCCACGCAGGACTTGGTATGCAGATCTAGTGGACATGTCATCCTGTCCACCTTGGTCGCTACCTCTGAAACAGGACCTTCTGATCCAGGGTCCCTTCAAACATCAAAATCTAATTTCTCTGAAGCTGACTGCTTGGAAATTGAACGCTTGATTTTATCAAAACGTGGTTTTTCTGAGTCAGTTATTGATACCTTAATACAGGCTAGGAAGCCTGTTACCAGAAAGATTTACCATAAGATATGGCGCAAATACTTATATTGGTGCGAATCCAAGAGTTACTCATGGAGTAAGGTTAGGATTCCGAGGATATTGTCTTTTCTACAAGAAGGTTTAGAAAAGGGTTTATCCGCTAGTTCCTTAAAGGGACGGATTTCAGCTCTGTCCATTCTTTTACACAAACGTCTGTCAGAAGTTCCGGACGTTCAAGCTTTTTGTCAGGCTTTAGCTAGGATCAAGCCTGTGTTTAAAACTGTTGCTCCACCATGAAGTTTGAACTTAGTTCTTAATGTTTTACAGGGGGTTCCGTTTGAACCCCTTCATTCCATTGATATCAAGTTGTTATCTTGGAAAGTTCTGTTTTTAATGGCGATTTCCTCGGCTCGAAGAGTCTCTGAGTTATCTGCCTTACATTGTGATTCTCCTTATCTGATTTTTCATTCAGACAAGGAAGTTCTGCGTACTAAACCTGGGTTCCTACCTAAGGTGGTCACTAACAGGAATATCAATCAAGAGATTGTGGTTCCATCTTTGTGTCCTAATCCTTCTTCGAAAAAGGAACGTCTGCTACACAATCTAGATGTAGTCCGTGCCCTGAAATTTTATCTACAGGCAACTAAGGATTTTCGACAAACGTCTTCCCTGTTTGTCGTTTATTCTGGTCAGAGGAGAGGTCAAAAAGCTTCAGCTACCTCTCTCTCCTTTTGGCTTCGTAGCATAATACGGTTAGCCTATGAGACTGCTGGACAGCAGCCTCCTGAAAGAATTACAGCACATTCTACTAGAGCTGTGGCTTCCACTTGGGCCTTTAAGAATGAGGCTTCTGTTGAACAGATTTGCAAGGCTGCAACTTGGTCTTCTCTTCATACTTTTTCCAAATTTTACAAATTTGACACTTTTGCTTCTTCTGAGGCTGTTTTTGGGAGAAAGGTTCTTCAGGCAGTGGTTCCTTCCGTATAAAGAGCCTGCCTGTCCCTCCCGTCATCCGTGTACTTTAGCTTTGGTATTGGTATCCCATAAGTAATGGATGATCCGTGGACTGGATACACTTAACAAGAGAAAACATAATTTATGCTTACCTGATAAATGTATTTCTCTTGTAGTGTATCCAGTCCACGGCCCGCCCTGTCACTTTAAGGCAGGTAATTTTTCCATTAAACTACAGTCACCACTGCACCCTATGGTTTTCCTTTCTCTGCATGTTTTCGGTCGAATGACTGGTAATGGCAGTTAGGGGAGGAGCTATATAGCAGCTCTGCTGGGTGAATCCTCTTGCACTTCCTGTTGGGGAGGAGTTAATATCCCATAAGTAATGGATGATCCGTGGACTGGATACACTACAAGAGAAATACATTTATCAGGTAAGCATAAATTATGTTTTTATACCAACAGACAGGTGCTACGTCACATCACATGGTGTGTGTCCCCCTAAAGACCCTCACAAGAGCCCCCCCCCCTCTGCACTGTGACTAAAGGGACTGTACACAATAAATACACGCTAGACATAAAGATTAGCCTTAGAATAATGTGTAGATGTATTTTATACCAACAGACAGGTGCTACGTCACATCACATGGTGTGTGTCCCCCTAAAGACCCTCACAAGAGCCCCCCCTCACTGTGACTAAAGGGACTGTACACAATAAATACACGCTAGACATAAGGATTAGCCTTAGAATAATGTGTAGATGTATTTTATACCAACAGACAGGTGCTACGTCACATCACATGGTGTCCCATCCCCTAAAGACCCTCACAAGAGCCCCCCCCCCCCCTCTAGACTGTGACTAAAGGGACTGTACACAAATAATACACGCTAGACATAAAGATTAGCCTTAGAATAATGTGTAGATGTATTTTATACCAACAGACAGGTGCTACGTCACATCACATGGTGTGTGTCCCCCTAAAGACCCTCACAAGAGCCCCCCCTCACTGTGACTAAAGGTACTGTACACAATAAATACACGCTAGACATAAAGATTAGCCTTAGAATAATGTGTAGATGTATTTTATACCAACAGACAGGTGCTACGTCACATCACATGGTGTGTGTCCCCCTAAAGACCCTCACAAGAGCCCCCCCTCACTGTGACTAAAGGGACTGTACACAATAAATACACGCTAGACATAAGGATTAGCCTTAGAATAATGTGTAGATGTATTTTATACCAACAGACAGGTGCTACGTCACATCACACGGTGTGTCCCACCCCCCTAAAGACCCTCACAAGAGCCCCCCCCCCTCTGCACTGTGACTAAAGGGACTGTACACAATAAATACACGCTAGACATAAAGATTAGCCTTAGAATAATGTGTAGATGTATTTTATACCAACAGACAGGTGCTACGTCCCATCACATGGTGTCCCACCCCCTAAAGACCCTCACAAGAGCCCCCCCCCCCCACACTGTGACTAAAGGGACGGTAATCACAGTGCAGAGGGGGGCTCTTGTGAGGGTCTTTATGGGTGGTGCACTATGTCATTGGTTGTGGCACCTGTCTGTTGGCATAAAATACATCTACACATTATTCTAAGGCTAATCTTTATGTCTAGCATGTATTCTGCTAATTTTCTTCAGCAGAGATAACGGATAAGGAGCAACTTAAATTCAAACATGGCAGCACCCATTACTTTAACTCAGAAATGTTGGTTTTCTAAATTCCACTGAGTTTATAAATGGCAGGAAAAGGGAATAAAATAAATAATGAAAGTATATTACAAAGTTTTTGGGTTTCTTATCTACACATAATTAAACATTTTATATTACAATCTCATACTGTTTAATATCCCTTTAAGTCGATAAATCTTCTAAGATGTGCATCTATCAGAAGACAGTGCAAACCCTCTCTTGTGTGCAGGCTGGTTGCCCTGTGTTAGCATCTGACTCCGTATATCGGATCGCACCCCTTGTGTGCAGGCTGGTTGCCCTGTGTTAGCATCTGACTCTGTATATCGGATCGCACCCCTTGTGTGCAGGCTGGTTGCCCTGTGTTAGCATCTGACTCTGTATATCGGATCGCACCCCTTGTGTGCAGGCTGGTTGCCCTGTGTTAGCATCTGACTCTGTATATCGGATCGCACCCCTTGTGTGCAGGCTGGTTGCCCTGTGTTAGCATCTGACTCCGTATATCGGATCGCACCCCTTGTGTGCAGGCTGGTTGCCCTGTGTTAGCATCTGACGCCGTATATCGGATCGCACCCCTTGTGTGCAGGCTGGTTGCCCTGTGTTAGCATCTGACGCCGTATATCGGATCGCACCCCTTGTGTGCAGGCTGGTTGCCCTGTGTTAGCATCTGACGCCGTATATCGGATCGCACCCCTTGTGTGCAGGCTGGTTGCCCTGTGTTAGCATCTGACGCCGTATATCGGATCGCACCCCTTGTGTGCAGGCTGGTTGCCCTGTGTTAGCATCTGACGCCGTATATCGGATCGCACCCCTTGTGTGCAGGCTGGTTGCCCTGTGTTAGCATCTGACGCCGTATATCGGATCGCACCCCTTGTGTGCAGGCTGGTTGCCCTGTGTTAGCATCTGACGCCGTATATCGGATCGCACCCCTTGTGTGCAGGCTGGTTGCCCTGTGTTAGCATCTGACTCCGTATATCGGATCGCACCCCTTGTGTGCAGGCTGGTTGCCCTGTGTTAGCATCTGACTCCGTATATCGGATCGCACCCCTTGTGTGCAGGCTGGTTGCCCTGTGTTAGCATCTGACTCCGTATATCGGATCGCACCCCTTGTGTGCAGGCTGGTTGCCCTGTGTTAGCATCTGACTCCGTATATCGGATCGCACCCCTTGTGTGCAGGCTGGTTGCCCTGTGTTAGCATCTGACGCCGTATATCGGATCGCACCCCTTGTGTGCAGGCTGGTTGCCCTGTGTTAGCATCTGACTCCGTATATCGGATCGCACCCCTTGTGTGCAGGCTGGTTGCCCTGTGTTAGCATCTGACTCCGTATATCGGATCGCACCCCTTGTGTGCAGGCTGGTTGCCCTGTGTTAGCATCTGACTCCGTATATCGGATCGCACCCCTTGTGTGCAGGCTGGTTGCCCAGTGTTAGCACTAAACAAAAACATCTTAAATGTATAAGGTGGATTGAGGCCGAGGTCTTACGCAGGAGATAGGGATTATTATCAGTTAAACAAATAGTTTCATACAGTTGATCACAAACGGACGCATAAAGAGTACAGGGGTACAGTCTCTTCTGCTACCTCTCCGTAGTACCATCATTTTATTTAAATGCCTTTCTCCTTGATCGCCATAGAGCACTGGGCATATAAACACGACAGTGCCTGGCAAATTCACTGCCGCTTATAACACAACAATTAGATTGCAGTAATGAAATCCCTGTGTTTCTTCAGTATATAAACATCAGTGAGTAATTGCTGTACAAATGCCACAAAGCTACGTAATACAGATCCTGAGATATTGTACGTTAGGCTCTCACAGAGAATATGATTCTGGGCATCTTTTTCTGCTACTTCCTGTTTCATGGTCGTGTCTCATACAACACAACATTGGGGTTATGCAGGTATTGAGTTTCACATGGCTGTATTGTGCACGTTTCCCTTTATTAGGCATTTTCTTATCATTCTCTATACCTGGGTATATTCCTGGTTGTATTGTTCTTGAAGGGACAGTCTAGTCAAAATTAAATGATTCAGATGGGGCATGCAGTTTAACTTTCCAATTGACTTTTATCATTAAAGGGACAGTCTAGTATAAATTAAACTTTCATTATTCAGATAGGACTTTTAATTTTAATCAACTTTCCAATTTACTTTTATCATCAAATTTGCTTTTTTCTCTTGGTAGTCTTAGTTTAAACTAAACATAGGTAGGCTCATGTGCTAATTTCTAAGCCTTTGAGGGCTGCCTCTTATCACAGGCTTTGTAAATCTCTTTTCAACACAAAGAGACAGAAAGTACACGTGGGCCATATAGATAACACTGTGTTCAGGCACAGGGGGTTATTTAAGATCTAGCACAACACAAAGAGACAGAAAGTACACGTGGGCCATATAGATAACACTGTGTTCAGGCACAGGGGGTTATTTAAGATCTAGCACAACACAAAGAGACAGAAAGTACACGTGGGCCATATAGATAACACTGTGTTCAGGCACAGGGGGTTATTTAAGATCTAGCACAACACAAAGAGACAGAAAGTACACGTGGGCCATATAGATAGCACTGTGTTCAGGCACAGGGGGTTATTTAAGATTTAGCACAACACAATGCTAAATTTAAGACAATAGACAATAAACAGTCACAGTCATGTGATCAGGGGGCAGGAAGAAGGTTCCTAGATACAAGGTAATCACAGAGGTAAAAAGTACATTAATATAACTGTATTGGTTGTGCAAAACTGGGGAATGGGTAATAAAGGGATTATCTATCTTTTAAAACAATAACAATTCTATAGTTGACTGTCCCTTTAAGGTTGGCATTTTGCTGTTTCCTGACTACTCGTTGCCCGTCTGATTTGGATCTTCTGTCTCCAGACCTCAGCCTTTGATACTTGACCTTTCACATGGCTGCTGTTTAGACACATTCTATGATCTAATGTGCTGGAACCAAGCCGGAGCTTTGACGTCTTCTTTTGCTTTGTTGCCATCTACTCTATTGAGCAATACTCAGGCTTTTCTTCTGATTGGTAGCTTCATATCCTACCTCAGTACCTGTGTCCCTTTCTGTTTTACCTGTACTGTTGGGACAAGGTGCTGAAATATTTACCCAGTGGCTTCTTCTTGCTAGTTTCATATACAGCCTTAGTGCCAGCAACTTCTGAGCTGCCATATTACATCTACACCTTGGTGCAAGATGCTGTGGAACTGTCTGCAAAATGCTTCCATGGTTGAACAAACATAATTAACAGTTCTATAAATAATTCTCTGTCATTTCTTTGTAATTAACCAAACCAGAGATCCTTCAGAAGGGGATAAAATGGGATCAGCCTAAAATCCCTTCCGCTTTACAGTGGAGTCTTCTTTCTATTCGTGTTTAATGAAATAATATTTATTTAAGGAGGTTTCCAATTTAAAGTAAAAAGCCATTGGAGGTGAATCTTACAGACTGCATCAGTAACTGATCCTGGAGATTGCTTTACAATATATTCCTGCTATAATATTGTAGCACGTAGTCTTTTATTACTGTAGAACCTTGCAGCGCTTACCACAAAATATAACATTTAAACCAGAATTCTAGTTTTAAAAAGGTTATCTTTTATTAGATCATTCATTTGTTTTTAAAGAAATCTCCTTTTTACTATGTGTGTAACCCCTGCAAAAAGTTTACACACACTCAGTCAACCCTGTGCCACTGCAGATGACGATACAGCAAGTGATTGGAGTATATGTACGTACGCCTAATCCTGATTAGCTCATTGGCTGCATCATTAACTGCCGAGATGCATTGTTCTGCAGGAGCAAGACTTTGACTATGGGGTATATTTACTAAGCAGCTGCTTTTCCTGTGTGTTCCGGCTCACCGGAAACAGGAATTAACTCCTTAACTCATCCACCACGGATGTCGGATGATTGACACCCCCTGCTAGCCACCGATTGGCCGCAAATGTGCAGGGGGCGGCATTGCACAAGCACTTCTTGTGAAATGCTTGTGCAATGTTAAATGCAGACAGCGTATGTTGTTGGCATTTAGCGATGCAGGGCTGACATGATTTGCTATAGCGAATCATGTCCGCCCGGGGTTTGATAAATCTACCCCTATGTGTTTAATACCTTAAACCAAATGGATGTAGGTACTAAGTCACACATTTCTTTGCCTAGCATACTACGCACACACACACACACATATATATATGTATCTCTCTAATGGTATTTTGGTACAATATATATATATATTATATATAGGTGTAGATATTTAAAGATATATACAGCCTGCAGATCATTTTATTCTGCTGTACAAGATAAGAAGATATCATGCAGTTACTCAGATCGCTACTTGTTGGCTGAGATCTTTAGGAGCACAAATCCCTGATTGTTGACGGCTCCCATGAAATATTTGCTCTGAGCAGTGTCACATGACGTACACAACATCTGTGCATTCCAGGGAGGGATTAGTAGCATTTAGCCTGTGTATAAGGTGCAGCCTCCCACAACATCAGACATCTAGTAAAGCAGAGAGGATCCTACTACAGCAACAATGCTGCTTCTACTGTGTCTGCTGCTTCCTCTGGGACACACTTCAGCTCAGGTGGTGGAGGAAATTGTGAAGCCAAAATATGTCCAACAGTTGGGAGGTTGGAGGAACTTGCCGGTCAATTTGGAGAAAGTCAAGGCCCTGGCCCAATTTGCAGAGAAAAATTACAATCAAGAAAGCGACAACAACTATTGGTTCCACGCCAAAGAGGTGCTCGGTGCCAGCATGCAGGTACAGTAGGGCCAGTGAGTCTCACCAGTTCCTCTTCTCTGTAACTGGCTCAGGAGAGCAGAGATCCTACTAATAACGTTACATTAAATGCTTAGTTTATTGTTTGTGCCAATCTCAGTGCTTAAAGGGACATGAAACACATGAGTCAGATAGAGCAGCAATTTTAAATAACTTTCTAGTTTACTCCTATTATCACGTTTTCCTCGTTCTCTTTATATCTTTTGTTAAAAAAGGGAGGTAAGCTCTGGAGCGTGCACGTGTCTGAATCGCTATATGGCAGCAGTTTTGAAATCCTAGAGGACAGCACTATTACCTGCTATATAGTGCACCAGATGCTACCCAGGTATCTTCAGCACAGAATATCATGGGAGCTAAGCACATTTGATAAAAGAAGTGGAAGCTTTTTATAAAATAATGCGCTCAGTCTGAGTCGCAAAGAAACATTTCTGGGTTCCATATCCCTTTAAAAGGGCCTTGTAGCTCTAAAATGAAGTCTATGCGTTTAACACCATACAAAGGGGGGGGGGGGGTTATGACTCCCACTACTGACTGGCCCCACAGCTGTGTATGTGCAGGACCAGCTGCTGGCTGAGGTTCCCAATCACAATTTAACTATGTGCTTAACCCCTTTGTGTTGCCAGGGTCAGAGCACTAACATTTATCATTATCTTCTATGCATATTTATATAAATAAATGACATTAAAGGGATATGAAGCCCTAAAATAAACAACATACAAGTTAAAAAAAATTGTTTCCAATATACTTCGCTGATAAAATTTGCTTTGTTTTCACTCTGTTCTTTGTTGAAGAGATATCTAGGTAGGTGTCTGGAGCACTATATAGCAGGAAATTGTGCTGCCATCTACTGCTCCTGCAAATGGAAAACATTCTTTCAAAGCTGCTGCCATATAATGTTCCTGCTTTTCAACAAAAGATACCAAGAAAACAAAGAAAAGTTGATAATAGGAGTAAATGATAAAGTTGATTAAAACTGCTGCTGTATCTGAACCATGAAAGAAAATGTTTGTTTTTCATGAACGTTCACAAGATTTGGGAGAGAGTTCCATGCAATCACGGGGGAGGGGTTAATTAATATAACAACAAAAGTAAAACAAATATATAAAGGGCCCTGGTTAGGTTGCAGTGAGGCCCCAGCATTCTGTTGTAACAAATGTATTATTGCATCTTTTACACACCACAGTTGCAGATCTATACTTAGGGGCCTATCTATCAAGCTCTGTATGGAGTTTGACGCCCCGTGTTTCTCGCGAGTCTTCACAAAGACCGCTGCTCCATAACCCTGTCCGCCTGCTCTGAGCAGGCAGACAGGAATCGCCAGAAATCAACCCGATCGGGTTGATTGACACCTCCCTGCTGGCAGCCGATTGGCCGCGAGTCAGCAGGGGGCGGCGTTGCACCAGCAGCTCTTTGAGCTGCTCGTGCAATGCTGAATACGGAGAGCGTATTGCTCTCCGCATTCAGCGATGTCTTGCAGACCTGATCCGCACTGTCGGATCAGGTCCGCAAGACATTTGATAAATAGGCCCCCTAGTCTCTCATTGGTACCTACGCTTTTGTTCATGATCTTGATTGACAGAGAAGACAGTGAATGTTCCGTGCTCACCGATCCTTTTTTGTCTAGGAGCCAATATAGGCACCGGCCATGTTTAGTATTGCCAATCATCTTCCACAAACATACTGGATGACTATCTAGTGGTAATCATAAAGATGTAGGTTGGGACATGTTTAGATCTAGACTATGTAGCCCATGTCAACCATATCCCTTTCACATCAGGCCAGATCTCCTACAGTCCCTGTGAGTTATATGCCCATCTGACTCTCCAGATCAGACCAGTTGCTCTCTAGCCAATCAGTCAAATGCCCATCTAAATCTCTAGATCAGACCAGTTGCTCTCTAGCCAATCAGTCATATGCCCATATCCCTCTCCAGATCAGACCAGTTGCTCTCTAGCCAATCAGTCATATGCCCATCTCTCCAGACCAGTTGCTCTCTAGCCAATCAGTCATATGCCCATCTCACTCTCCAGATCAGACCAGTTGCTCTCTAGCCAATCAGTTATATGCCCATCTCACTCTCCAGACCAGTTGCTCTCTAGCCAATCAGTCATATGCCCATCTCCCTCTCCATATCAGACCAGTTGCTCTCTAGCCAATCAGTCATATGCCCGTCTCACTCTCCAGATCAGATCAGTTGCTCTCTAGCCAATCAGTCATATGCCCATCTAACTCTCCAGATCAGACCAGTTGCTTTCTAGCCAATCAGTCATATGCCCATCTCCCTCTCCAGATCAGACCAGTTGCTCTCTAGCCAATCAGTGATATGCCCATCTCTCCAGAACAGTTGCTCTCTAGCCAATCAGTCATATGCCCATCTCACTCTCCAGATCAGACCAGTTGCTCTCTAGCCAATCAGTTATATGCCCATCTCACTCTCCAGATCAGACCAGTTGCTCTCTAGCCAATCAGTTATATGCCCATCTCACTCTCCAGACCAGTTGCTCTCTAGCCAGTCATATGCCCATCTCACTCTCCAGACCAGTTGCTCTCTAGCCAGTCATATGCCCATCTCACTCTCCAGACCAGTTACTCTCTAGCCAATCAGTCATATGCCCGTCTCACTCTCCAGATCAGACCAGTTGCTCTCTAGCCAATCAGTCATATGCCCATCTAACTCTCCAGATCAGACCAGTTGCTTTCTAGCCAATCAGTCATATGCCCATCTCCCTCTCCAGATCAGACCAGTTGCTCTCTAGCCAATCAGTCATATGCCCATCTCACTCTCCAGATCAGACCAGTTGCTCTCTAGCCAATCAGTTATATGCCCATCTCACTCTCCAGACCAGTTACTCTCTAGCCAATCAGTCATATGCCCATCTCTCCAGACCAGTTTCTCTCTAGCCAATCAGTCATATGCCCGTCTCCCTCTCCAGACCAGTTTCTCTCTAGCCAATCAGTCATATGCCCATCTAACTCTCCAGATCAGACCAGTTACTCTCTAGCCAATCAGTCATATGCCCGTCTCCCTCTCCAGATCAGACCAGTTACTCTCTAGCCAATCAGTCATATGCCCATCTCTCCAGACCAGTTTCTCTCTAACCAATCAGTCATATGCCCGTCTCCCTCTCCAGATCAGACCAGTTGCTCTCTAGCCAATCAGTCAAATGCCCATCTAAATCTCTAGATCAGACCAGTTGCTCTCTAGCCAATCAGTCATATGCCCATATCCCTCTCCAGATCAGACCAGTTGCTCTCTAGCCAATCAGTCATATGCCCATCTCTCCAGACCAGTTGCTCTCTAGCCAATCAGTCATATGCCCATCTCACTCTCCAGATCAGACCAGTTGCTCTCTAGCCAATCAGTTATATGCCCATCTCACTCTCCAGACCAGTTGCTCTCTAGCCAATCAGTCATATGCCCATCTCCCTCTCCATATCAGACCAGTTGCTCTCTAGCCAATCAGTCATATGCCCGTCTCACTCTCCAGATCAGATCAGTTGCTCTCTAGCCAATCAGTCATATGCCCATCTAACTCTCCAGATCAGACCAGTTGCTTTCTAGCCAATCAGTCATATGCCCATCTCCCTCTCCAGATCAGACCAGTTGCTCTCTAGCCAATCAGTGATATGCCCATCTCTCCAGAACAGTTGCTCTCTAGCCAATCAGTCATATGCCCATCTCACTCTCCAGATCAGACCAGTTGCTCTCTAGCCAATCAGTTATATGCCCATCTCACTCTCCAGATCAGACCAGTTGCTCTCTAGCCAATCAGTTATATGCCCATCTCACTCTCCAGACCAGTTGCTCTCTAGCCAGTCATATGCCCATCTCACTCTCCAGACCAGTTGCTCTCTAGCCAGTCATATGCCCATCTCACTCTCCAGACCAGTTACTCTCTAGCCAATCAGTCATATGCCCGTCTCACTCTCCAGATCAGACCAGCTGCTCTCTAGCCAATCAGTCATATGCCCATCTAACTCTCCAGATCAGACCAGTTGCTTTCTAGCCAATCAGTCATATGCCCATCTCCCTCTCCAGATCAGACCAGTTGCTCTCTAGCCAATCAGTCATATGCCCATCTCACTCTCCAGATCAGACCAGTTGCTCTCTAGCCAATCAGTTATATGCCCATCTCACTCTCCAGACCAGTTACTCTCTAGCCAATCAGTCATATGCCCATCTCTCCAGACCAGTTTCTCTCTAGCCAATCAGTCATATGCCCGTCTCCCTCTCCAGACCAGTTTCTCTCTAGCCAATCAGTCATATGCCCATCTAACTCTCCAGATCAGACCAGTTACTCTCTAGCCAATCAGTCATATGCCCGTCTCCCTCTCCAGATCAGACCAGTTACTCTCTAGCCAATCAGTCATATGCCCATCTCTCCAGACCAGTTTCTCTCTAACCAATCAGTCATATGCCCGTCTCCCTCTCCAGATCAGACCAGTTTCTCTCTAGCCAATCAGTCATATGCCCGTCTCCCTCTCCAGATCAGACCAGTTACTCTCTAGCCAATCAGTCATATGCCCATCTCTCCAGACCAGTTTCTCTCTAGCCAATCAGTCATATGCCCGTCTCCCTCTCCAGATCAGACCAGTTTCTCTCTAGCCAATCAGTCATATGCCCATCTAACTCTCCAGATCAGACCAGTTGCTCTCTAGACAATCAGTCATATACCCATCTCCAGATCAGACCAGTTGCTCTCTAGCCAATCAGTCATATGCCCATCTCTCCAGACCAGTTGCTCTCTAGCCAATCAGTCATATGCCCATCTCACTCTCCAGACCAGTTACTCTCTAGCCAATCAGTCATATGCCCGTCTCACTCTCCAGATCAGACCAGTTACTCTCTAGCCAATCAGTCATATGTCCATCTCAGTCTCCAGACCAGTTACTCTCTAGCCAATCAGTCATATGCCCGTCTCACTCTCCAGATCAGACCAGTTACTCTCTAGCCAATCAGTCATATGCCCGTCTCACTCTCCAGATCAGATCAGTTGCTCTCTAGCCAATCAGTCATATGCCCATCTCAGTCTCCAGACCAGTTACTCTCTAGCCAATCAGTCATATGCCCGTCTCACTCTCCAGATCAGACCAGTTACTCTCTAGCCAATCAGTCATATGCCCATCTCAGTCTCCAGACCAGTTACTCTCTAGCCAATCAGTCATATGCCCGTCTCACTCTCCAGATCAGACCAGTTACTCTCTAGCCAATCAGTCATATGCCCGTCTCACTCTCCAGATCAGATCAGTTGCTCTCTAGCCAATCAGTCATATGCCCACAAAAGATCTCAGATTAGTCTCTTTTGCCTGTGGTCTAATTATTTATATGTCTATATGGGACTGTCCAGTTAAATATGAGGCACCTGGCAATGCTAGCCACGTTCACTCATTTACATTTTTGAAATGTTTGTGTCACAACTAAGTAAAGTTAGTCAGCCCTGTGAGGGCGTCTCATGTATAAGTTACCTGTGAGGGCGTCTCATGTATAAGTTACATGTGAGGGCGTCTCATGTATAAGTTACCTGTGAGAGCGTCTCATGTATAAGTTACCTGTGAGTGCGTCTCATGTATAAGTTACCTGAGAGGGTGTCTCATGTATAAGTTACCGGTGAGGGCGTCTCATGTATAAGTTACCTGTGAGAGCGTCTCATGTATAAGTTACCTGTGAGGGCGTCTCATGTATAAGTTACCTGAGAGGGCGTCTCATGTATAAGTTACCTGTGAGAGCGTCTCATGTATAAGTTACCTGTGAGAGCGTCTCATGTATAAGTTACCTGTGAGAGCGTCTCATGTATGTTACCTGTGAGAGCGTCTCATGTATAAGTTACCTGTGAGAGCGTCTCATGTATAAGTTACCTGTGAGGGCGTCTCATGTATAAGTTACCTGTGAGGGCGTCTCATGTATAAGTTACCGGTGAGGGTGTCTCATGTGTATGTTACCTGTGAGAGCGTCTCATGTATAAGTTACCTGTGAGAGCGTCTCATGTATAAGTTACCTGTGAGAGCGTCTCATGTATAAGTTACCTGTGAGGGCGTCTCATGTATAAGTTACCTGTGAGAGCGTCTCATGTATAAGTTACCTGTGAGGGCGTCTCATGCATAAGTTACCTGTGAGAGCGTCTCATGTATAAGTTACCTGTGAGAGCGTCTCATGTATAAGTTACCTGTGAGAGCGTCTCATGTATAAGTTACCTGTGAGGGCGTCTCATGTATAAGTTACCTGTGAGGGCGTCTCATGTATAAGTTACCTGTGAGAGCGTCTCATGTATAAGTTACCACTCTCCAGATCAGACCAGTTGCTCTCTAGCCAGTCATATGCCCATCTCACTCTCCAGACCAGTTACTCTCTAGCCAATCAGTCATATGCCCGTCTCACTCTCCAGATCAGACCAGTTACTCTCTAGCCAATCAGTCATATGCCCGTCTCACTCTCCAGATCAGATCAGTTGCTCTCTAGCCAATCAGTCATATGCCCACAAAAGATCTCAGATTAGTCTCTTTTGCCTGTGGTCTAATTATTTATATGTCTATATGGGACTGTCCAGTTAAATATGAGGCACCTGGCAATGCTAGCCACGTTCACTCATTTACATTTTTTAAATGTTTGTGTCACAACTAAGTAAAGTTAGTCAGCCCTGTGAGGGCGTCTCATGTATAAGTTACCTGTGAGAGCGTGTCATGTATAAGTTACCTGTGAGAGCGTGTCATGTATATGTTACCTGTGAGAGCGTGTCATGTATAAGTTACCTGTGAGAGCGTGTCATGTATAAGTTACCTGTGAGAGCGTCTCATGTATATGTTACCTGTGAGAGCGTCTCATGTATAAGTTACCTGTGAGAGCGTCTCATGTATAAGTTACCTGTGAGAGCGTCTCATGTATAAGATACCTGTGAGGGCGTCTCATGTATAAGTTACCTGTGAGGGCGTCTCATGTATAAGTTACCTGTGAGAGCGTCTCATGTATAAGTTACCTGTGAGGGCGTCTCATGTATAAGTTACCTGTGAGAGCGTCTCATGTATAAGTTACCTGTGAGAGCGTCTCATGTATAAGTTACCTGTGAGAGCGTCTCATGTATAAGTTACCTGTGAGAGCGTCTCATGTATAAGTTACCTGTGAGGGCGTCTCATGTATAAGTTACCTGTGAGAGAGTCTCATGTATAAGTTACCACTCTCCAGATCAGACCAGTTGCTCTCTAGCCAGTCATATGCCCATCTCACTCTCCAGACCAGTTACTCTCTAGCCAATCAGTCATATGCCCGTCTCACTCTCCAGATCAGACCAGTTACTCTCTAGCCAATCAGTCATATGCCCGTCTCACTCTCCAGATCAGATCAGTTGCTCTCTAGCCAATCAGTCATATGCCCACAAAAGATCTCAGATTAGTCTCTTTTGCCTGTGGTCTAATTATTTATATGTCTATATGGGACTGTCCAGTTAAATATGAGGCACCTGGCAATGCTAGCCACGTTCACTCATTTACATTTTTGAAATGTTTGTGTCACAACTAAGTAAAGTTAGTCAGCCCTGTGAGGGCGTCTCATGTATAAGTTACCTGTGAGGGCGTCTCATGTATAAGTTACCTGTGAGGGCGTCTCATGTATAAGTTACCTGTGAGAGCGTCTCATGTATAAGTTACCTGTGAGAGCGTCTCATGTATAAGTTACCTGTGAGGGCGTCTCATGTATAAGTTACCTGTGAGGGCGTCTCATGTATAAGTTACCTGTGAGAGCGTCTCATGTATAAGTTACCTGTGAGAGCGTCTCATGTATAAGTTACCTGTGAAAGCGTCTCATGTATAAGTTACCTGTGAGAGCGTCTCATGTATAAGTTACCTGTGAGAGCGTCTCATGTATAAGTTACCTGTGAGAGCGTCTCATGTATAAGTTACCTGTGAGGGCGTCTCATGTATAAGTTACCTGTGAGAGCGTCTCATGTATAAGTTACCTGTGAGAGCGTGTCATGTATAAGTTACCCGTGAGAGCGTGTCATGTATAAGTTACCTGTGAGAGCGTGTCATGTATAAGTTACCCGTGAGAGCGTGTCATGTATAAGTTACCTGTGAGAGCGTCTCACGTATAAGTTACCGGTGAGGGCGTCTCACGTATAAGTTACCGGTGAGGGCGTCTCACGTATAAGTTACCTGTGAGGGCGTCTCACGTATAAGTTACCTGTGAGGGCGTCTCACGTATAAGTTACCTGTGAGGGCGTCTCATGTATAAGTTACCTGTGAGGGCGTCTCATGTATAAGTTACCTGTGAGGGCGTCTCATGTATAAGTTACCTGTGAGGGCGTCTCATGTATAAGTTACCTGTGAGAGCGTCTCATGTATAAGTTACCTGTGAGAGCGTGTCATGTATAAGTTACCCGTGAGAGCGTGTCATGTATAAGTTACCCGTGAGAGCGTGTCATGTATAAGTTACCTGTGAGAGCGTGTCATGTATAAGTTACCGGTGAGAGCGTCTCATGTATAAGTTACCGGTGAGAGCGTCTCATGTATAAGTTACCTGTGAGAGCGTCTCATGTATAAGTTACCTGTGAGAGCGTCTCATGTATAAGTTATCTGTGAGAGCGTCTCATGTATAAGTTACCTGTGAGGGCGTCTCATGTATAAGTTACCTGTGAGGGCGTCTCATGTATAAGTTACCTGTGAGAGCGTCTCATGTATAAGTTACCTGTGAGAGTGTCTCATGTATAAGTTACCTGTGAGAGTGTCTCATGTATAAGTTACCTGTGAGGGCGTCTCATGTATATATTACCTGTGAGGGCGTCTCATGTATAAGTTACCTGTGAGAGCGTCTCATGTATAAGTTACCTGTGAGAGCGTCTCATGTATAAGTTACCTGTGAGAGCGTCTCATGTATAAGTTACCTGTGAGGGCGTCTCATGTATAAGTTACCTTTGAGGGCGTCTCATGTATAAGTTACCTGTGAGAGCGTCTCATGTATAAGTTACCTGTGAGAGCGTCTCATGTATAAGTTACCTGTGAGAGCGTCTCACGTATAAGTTACCGGTGAGGGCGTCTCACGTATAAGTTACCGGTGAGGGCGTCTCACGTATAAGTTACCGGTGAGGGCGTCTCACGTATAAGTTACCGGTGAGGGCGTCTCACGTATAAGTTACCGGTGAGGGCGTCTCACGTATAAGTTACCTGTGAGGGCGTCTCACGTATAAGTTACCTGTGAGGGCGTCTCACGTATAAGTTACCTGTGAGGGCGTCTCACGTATAAGTTACCTGTGAGGGCGTCTCACGTATAAGTTACCTGTGAGGGCGTCTCACGTATAAGTTACCTGTGAGAGCGTCTCATGTATAAGTTACCTGTGAGTGCGTCTCATGTATAAGTTACCTGTGAGGGCGTCTCATGTATAAGTTACCTGTGAGGGCGTCTCATGTATAAGTTACCTGTGAGGGCGTCTCATGTATAAGTTACCTGTGAGGGCGTCTCATGTATAAGTTACCTGTGAGGGCGTCTCATGTATAAGTTACCTGTGAGGGCGTCTCACGTATAAGTTACCTGTGAGGGCGTCTCACGTATAAGTTACCTGTGAGGGCGTCTCACGTATAAGTTACCTGTGAGGGCGTCTCACGTATAAGTTACCTGTGAGGGCGTCTCACGTATAAGTTACCTGTGAGGGCGTCTCACGTATAAGTTACCTGTGAGGGCGTCTCACGTATAAGTTACCTGTGAGGGCGTCTCACGTATAAGTTACCTGTGAGGGCGTCTCACGTATAAGTTACCTGTGAGTGCGTCTCACGTATAAGTTACCTGTGAGGGCGTCTCACGTATAAGTTACCTGTGAGGGCGCCTCATGTATAAGTTACCCGTGAGAGCGTCTCATGTATAAGTTACCGGTGAGGGCGTCTCATGTATAAGTTACCGGTGAGGGCGTCTCATGTATAAGTTACCCGTGAGGGCGTCTCATGTATAAGTTACCGGTGAGGGTGTCTCATGTATAAGTTACCTGTGAGAGCGTCTCATGTATAAGTTACCGGTGAGGGCGTCTCATGTATAAGTTACCCGTGAGGGCGTCTCATGTATAAGTTACCCGTGAGAGCGTCTCATGTATAAGTTACCGGTGAGGGCGTCTCATGTATAAGTTACCCGTGAGAGCGTCTCATGTATAAGTTACCGGTGAGGGCGTCTCATGTATAAGTTACCGGTGAGGGCGTCTCATGTATAAGTTACCCGTGAGGGCGTCTCATGTATAAGTTACCGGTGAGGGCGTCTCATGTATAAGTTACCTGTGAGAGCGTCTCATGTATAAGTTACCCGTGAGGGCGTCTCATGTATAAGTTACCCGTGAGGGCGTCTCATGTATAAGTTACCCGTGAGAGCGTCTCATGTATAAGTTACCGGTGAGGGCGTCTCATGTATAAGTTACCTGTGAGTGCGTCTCATGTATAAGTTACCTGTGAGTGCGTCTCATGTATAAGTTACCGGTGAGGGCGTCTCATGTATAAGTTACCGGTGAGGGCGTCTCATGTATAAGTTACCGGTGAGGGCGTCTCATGTATAAGTTACCGGTGAGGGCGTCTCATGTATAAGTTACCGGTGAGGGCGTCTCATGTATAAGTTACCGGTGAGGGCGTCTCATGTATAAGTTACCGGTGAGGGCGTCTCATGTATAAGTTACCGGTGAGGGCGTCTCATGTATAAGTTACCGGTGAGGGCGTCTCATGTATAAGTTACCTGTGAGGGCGTCTCATGTATAAGTTACCGGTGAGGGCGTCTCATGTATAAGTTACCGGTGAGGGCGTCTCATGTATAAGTTACCTGTGAGGGCGTCTCATGTATAAGTTACCGGTGAGGGTGTCTCATGTACCTATATGTTCCCTGTTATATTATCTTGTGTATAAATTCTCCTTGAGGGAAGGTTTTGCAGGGTCACACAGCAGCCACAGAATGCTTTCTTGTAACTACGTATACATTTGCTAATGCACTAGATACACAAGCAGCGTTTGTTTGTCATACCTCACTTATCAGCTCCTTCCCTTGCCTTATTCATTTATTTGGACAGTATTACATTCTTAGGTGCTCTTTACAATTCTTATCCTAGCATCTTTGTTCACCCCACCCATCTAATCTCTTTTGGTAAGCTCCTTTTTTATCTATGTCCCAGTATTTGCCAGAGTTTTATCATTTAATCTGTGAAGCACACAAGGAAAACATCACAGGATCTAATGACATCAGCCGGCCATATGATCGTCATTAGATATGAAATAAAGAGCCAGGTGACGCATCCAGAGTGTGCTTGTCCTAAACTTTATAACTGAAGTACCATGTGACACAATTTACAATAGCAAATAGCTGCTAGAACAGTAAACACCTTGATATTTTTATATTAAATGTTTAGTTATATATAATGAGATAATTTAAAATATACTTTATTTGTTTATTTTGCCCCCTTTTCATATAATGTAACTTTAAGGCTAACCCTGCAACATGTATGTTTCTAATTGGCTTAAAAATGTATCAGCTACAATACAATGCATTTTATACTGTCATAATAGCCTTGTTTTCGGCAGAAGCAAGCCCCGAGTGGCTCCTCCAAATAAGGCAAGTTGTGGAGTTTCGCTAGTGAAAAACAATTGCAGCAAACAAGTCTTGGCTGATATATTATTCTATAGTGAAGAGAAATGTCTTGTAATTACAAGGTGTTCAGTGTAACTTTAAAGGGACATTGTAATATAAAATATTTAATCATAGTACTGCAATATACTTCAATATAAATCTTTATTTTATCCCGTTTCCTATAATTTAACTTTAAAAAAATGCGTGTTTTCCTTTTCTGAGAATAGGAAGTGCAGACTTCACAAGCCTGAGCCTGCTACATTTGCAACTTATAGCAACTAAATAGTATCGGCAAGCTGTGTCTACTACAAATACCGCACGTGGTGGTGAAGTTTAGCCATTGAAAAATAACTGCAGGAAATAAGGTGTTTGTGAAAGGTGTATTATGTCCCTTTAAGCATACTTAAAGGGACATGCCAGACAAAATTGGAATCCACATGGATAGATTTCAGTTTGGAACAGATCTAGCATTTTTGTAACATACAGGTATTAGCAAGAATGCCACTAATAAAAGTTACAGCTGTTCTAAAAGTGTATTTTCCATGCACCAGAATTTTACACACAGCACTTGCCCAGAGAGCCTAAGGTGCTGGTACCATCTGGTAATGACTCAGTTTGTTATGATACAAGCCCCACTGGTGCACTGAGCAGCTGCAGTATATAAAATGCTGATGCACTGAGAATATCTAGTTATGCTTCACATGCATGTGCAGAGACAAATGCTAACACTAAAACAGTGATAAGGTTTACTAGAAGAATTTTTGCTAATATATTTATATTGTAATTATGTTTATATTTAAAGATGTAATTCAACTGTGCATTTCAATTGTGACCAGAATGTCCCTTTAATCTACTCAAACAGCAGGGTTCTGCTGGAAAATACCGCAGGTGCCACTGCCATCTACTTTTTTAATTATAGTTTGTGCCCATTACTGAGGTCTGCAGTAATGCA
This sequence comes from Bombina bombina, assembly GCF_027579735.1. Lineage (NCBI taxonomy): Eukaryota > Metazoa > Chordata > Amphibia > Anura > Bombinatoridae > Bombina > Bombina bombina. The sequence continues at coordinate 16,946,365 of NC_069505.1, forward strand.
CAGGTCGGCGCAGTAATACACGGGTCGGCGCAGTAATGCACAGGTCGGCGCAGTAATGCACAGGTCGGCGCAGTAATGCACGGGTCAACGCAGTAATGCACGGGTCGGCGCAGTAATGCACGGGTCGGCGCAGTAATGCACGGGTCGGCTCAGTAATGCACAGGTCGGCTTAGTAATGCACAGGTCGGCTCAGTAATGCACAGGTCGGCGCAGTAATGCACGGGTCGGCGCAGTAATGCACGGGTCGGCGCAGTAATGCAAGGGTCGGCGCATGTATATTGTAAATACATTTCTATTTAAAGATGTAATTCATCTATGTGCATTTAAATTGTGACCAGAAAGAGTAGTAAGACCGGTTCGGTGCAGTAATGCACGGGTCGGCGCAGTAATACATAGGATAGAGTAGTAAGACACGGGTCAGTGCAGTAATACATGGGATAGAGTAGTAAGACACGGGTCAGTGCAGTAATGCATGGGATAGAGTAGTAAGACACGGGTCAGTGCAGTAATGCACGGGATAGAGTGGTAAGACACGGGTTGGAGCAGTAATGCACGGGATAGAGTGGTAAGACACGGGTCAGTGCAGTAATGCATAGGATAGAGTAGTAAGACACGGGTCAGTGCAGTAATGCATGGGATAGAGTAGTAAGACACGGGTCAGGGCAGTAATGCATGGGATAGAGTAGTAATACACGGGTCGGTGCAGTAATGCATGGGATAGAGTAGTAAGACACGGGTCAGTGCAGTAATGCATGGGATAGAGTAGTAAGACACGGGTCAGTGCAGTAATGCATGGGATAGAGTAGTAAGACACGGGTCAGTGCAGTAATGCATGGGATAGAGTAGTAAGACACGGGTCAGTGCAGTAATGCATGGGATAGAGTAGTAAGACACGGGTCAGTGGAGTAATGCATGGGATAGAGTAGTAAGACACGGGTCGGTGCAGTAATGCATGGGATAGAGTAGTAAGACACGGGTCGGTGCAGTAATGCATGGGATAGAGTAGTAAGACACGGGTCGGTGCAGTAATGCATGGGATAGAGTAGTAAGACACGGGTCGGTGCAGTAATGCATGGGATAGAGTAGTAAGACACGGGTCAGTGCAGTAATGCATGGGATAGAGTAGTAAGACACGGGTCAGTGCAGTAATGCATGGGATAGAGTAGTAAGACACGGGTCAGTGGAGTAATGCATGGGATAGAGTAGTAAGACACGGGTCGGTGCAGTAATGCATGGGATAGAGTAGTAAGACACGGGTCGGTGCAGTAATGCATGGGATAGAGTAGTAAGACACGGGTCGGTGCAGTAATGCATGGGATAGAGTAGTAAGACACGGGTCGGTGCAGTAATGCATGGGATAGAGTAGTAAGACACGGGTCGGTGCAGTAATGCATGGGATAGAGTAGTAAGACACGGGTCGGTGCAGTAATGCATGGGATAGAGTAGTAAGACACGGGTCGGTGCAGTAATGCATGGGATAGAGTAGTAAGACACGGGTCGGTGCAGTAATGCATGGGATAGAGTAGTAAGACACGGGTCAGTGCAGTAATGTATGGGATAGAGAAGTAAGACACGGGTCAGTGCAGTAATGCATGAGATAGAGTAGTAAGACACGGGTCAGTGCAGTAATGTATGGGATAGAGAAGTAAGACACGGGTCAGTGCAGTAATGCATGAGATAGAGTAGTAAGACACGGGTCAGTGCAGTAATGTATAGGATAGAGTAGTAAGACACGGGTTGGGGCAGTAATGCATGGGATAGAGTAGTAAGACACAGGTCGGTGCAGTAATGCATGGGATAGAGTAGTAAGACACGGGTTGGGGCAGTAATGCATGGGATAGAGTAGTAAGACACGGGTCGGTGCAGTAATGCATGGGATAGAGTAGTAAGACACGGGTCGGTGCAGTAATGCATGGGATAGAGTAGTAAGACACGGGTCGGTGCAGTAATGCATGGGATAGAGTAGTAAGACACGGGTCGGCGCAGTAATGCATGGGATAGAGTAGTAAGACACGGGTTGGGGCAGTAATGCATGGGATAGAGTAGTAAGACACGGGTCGGTGCAGTAATGCATGGGATAGAGTAGTAAGACACGGGTTGGGGCAGTAATGCATGGGATAGAGTAGTAAGACACAGGTCGGTGCAGTAATGCATGGGATAGAGTAGTAAGACACGGGTCAGTGCAGTAATGTATGGGATAGAGTAGTAAGACACGGGTCAGTGCAGTAATGTATGGGATAGAGTAGTAAGACACGGGTTGGGGCAGTAATGCATGGGATAGAGTAGTAAGACACGGGTCGGTGCAGTAATGCATGGGATAGAGTAGTAAGACACGGGTCAGTGCAGTAATGTATGGGATAGAGTAGTAAGACACGGGTTGGGGCAGTAATGCATGGGATAGAGTAGTAAGACACGGGTCGGTGCAGTAATGCATGGGATAGAGTAGTAAGACACGGGTCAGTGCAGTAATGTATGGGATAGAGTAGTAAGACACGGGTCAGCGCAGTAATGCATGGGATAGAGTAGTAAGACACGGGTCGGTGCAGTAATGCATGGGATAGAGTAGTAAGACACGGGTCGGTGCAGTAATGCATGGGATAGAGTAGTAAGACACGGGTCAGTGCAGTAATGCATGGGATAGAGTAGTAAGACACGGGTTGGGGCAGTAATGCATGGGATAGAGTAGTAAGACACAGGTCGGTGCAGTAATGCATGGGATAGAGTAGTAAAACACGGGTTGGGGCAGTAATGCACGGGTCAGTGCAGTAATGCATGGGATAGAGTAGTAAGACACGGGTCGGCGCAGTAATGCATGGGATAGAGTAGTAAGACACAGGTCAGTGCAGTAATGCATGGGATAGAGTAGTAAGACACGGGTCGGCGCAGTAATGCATGGGATAGAGTAGTAAGACACAGGTCAGTGCAGTAATGCATGGGATAGAGTAGTAAGACACGGGTCGGCGCAGTAATGCATGGGATAGAGTAGTAAGACACAGGTCAGTGCAGTAATGCATGGGATAGAGTAGTAAGACACGGGTCAGTGCAGTAATGCATGGGATAGAGTAGTAAGACACGGGTTGGCGCAGTAATGCATGGGATAGAGTAGTAAGACACGGGTCGGTGCAGTAATGCATGGGATAGAGTAGTAAGACACGGGTTGGGGCAGTAATGCATGGGATAGAGTAGTAAGACACGGGTCGGTGCAGTAATGCATGGGATAGAGTAGTAAGACACGGGTCGGTGCAGTAATGCATGGGATAGAGTAGTAAGACACGGGTCAGTGCAGTAATGCATGGGATAGAGTAGTAAGACACAGGTCGGTGCAGTAATGCATGGGATAGAGTAGTAAGACACGGGTCAGTGCAGTAATGCATGGGATAGAGTAGTAAGACACGGGTTGGCGCAGTAATGCATGGGATAGAGTAGTAAGACACGGGTCGGTGCAGTAATGCATGGGATAGAGTAGTAAGACACGGGTTGGGGCAGTAATGCATGGGATAGAGTAGTAAGACACGGGTCGGTGCAGTAATGCATGGGATAGAGTAGTAAGACACGGGTCGGTGCAGTAATGCATGGGATAGAGTAGTAAGACACGGGTTGGGGCAGTAATGCATGGGATAGAGTAGTAAGACACGGGTCGGTGCAGTAATGCATGGGATAGAGTAGTAAGACACGGGTCGGTGCAGTAATGCATGGGATAGAGTAGTAAGACACGGGTCAGTGCAGTAATGCATGGGATAGAGTAGTAAGACACAGGTCGGTGCAGTAATGCATGGGATAGAGTAGTAAGACACGGGTCGGTGCAGTAATGCATGGGATAGAGTAGTAAGACACGGGTTGGGGCAGTAATGCATGGGATAGAGTAGTAAGACACGGGTCGGTGCAGTAATGCATGGGATAGAGTAGTAAGACACGGGTTGGGGCAGTAATGCATGGGATAGAGTAGTAAGACACGGGTCGGTGCAGTAATGCATGGGATAGAGTAGTAAGACACGGGTCAGCGCAGTAATGCATGGGATAGAGTAGTAAGACACGGGTCAGCGCAGTAATGCATGGGATAGAGTAGTAAGACACGGGTCAGTGCAGTAATGCATGGGATAGAGTAGTAAGACACAGGTCGGTGCAGTAATGCATGGGATAGAGTAGTAAGACACAGGTCGGTGCAGTAATGCATGGGATAGAGTAGTAAGACACAGGTCGGTGCAGTAATGCATGGGATAGAGTAGTAAGACACGGGTCGGCGCAGTAATGCATGGGATAGAGTAGTAAGACACAGGTCGGTGCAGTAATGCATGGGATAGAGTAGTAAGACACGGGTCAGTGCAGTAATGCATGAGATAGAGTAGTAAGACACAGGTCGGTGCAGTAATGCATGGGATAGAGTAGTAAGACACGGGTTGGGGCAGTAATGCATGGGATAGAGTAGTAAGACACGGGTTGGGGCAGTAATGCATGGGATAGAGTAGTAAGACACGGGTTGGGGCAGTAATGCATGGGATAGAGTAGTAAAACACGGGTTGGGGCAGTAATGCATGGGATAGAGTAGTAAGACACGGGTTGGGGCAGTAATGCATGGGATAGAGTAGTAAAACACGGGTCGGTGCAGTAATGCATGGGATAGAGTAGTAAGACACGGGTCGGTGCAGTAATGCATGGGATAGAGTAGTAAGACACGGGTTGGGGCAGTAATGCATGGGATAGAGTAGTAAGACACAGGTCGGTGCAGTAATGCATGGGATAGAGTAGTAAGACACGGGTTGGGGCAGTAATGCATGGGATAGAGTAGTAAGACACAGGTCGGTGCAGTAATGCATGGGATAGAGTAGTAAGACACAGGTCGGTGCAGTAATGCATGGGATAGAGTAGTAAGACACAGGTCGGTGCAGTAATGCATGGGATAGAGTAGTAAGACACGGGTCGGTGCAGTAATGCATGGGATAGAGTAGTAAAACACGGGTCAGTGCAGTAATGCATGGGATAGAGTAGTAAGACACGGGTCAGTGCAGTAATGCATGGGATAGAGTAGTAAGACACGGGTTGGGGCAGTAATGCATGGGATAGAGTAGTAAGACACGGGTCGGTGCAGTAATGCATGGGATAGAGTAGTAAGACACGGGTTGGGGCAGTAATGCATGGGATAGAGTAGTAAGACACAGGTCGGTGCAGTAATGCATGGGATAGAGTAGTAAGACACAGGTCGGTGCAGTAATGCATGGGATAGAGTAGTAAGACACGGGTCGGTGCAGTAATGCATGGGATAGAGTAGTAAGACACAGGTCGGTGCAGTAATGCATGGGATAGAGTAGTAAGACACAGGTCGGTGCAGTAATGCATGGGATAGAGTAGTAAGACACAGGTCGGTGCAGTAATGCATGGGATAGAGTAGTAAGACACAGGTCGGTGCAGTAATGCATGGGATAGAGTAGTAAGACACAGGTCGGTGCAGTAATGCATGGGATAGAGTAGTAAGACACGGGTCGGTGCAGTAATGCATGGGATAGAGTAGTAAAACACGGGTTGGGGCAGTAATGCATGGGATAGAGTAGTAAGACACGGGTTGGGGCAGTAATGCATGGGATAGAGTAGTAAAACACGGGTCGGTGCAGTAATGCATGGGATAGAGTAGTAAGACACGGGTCGGTGCAGTAATGCATGGGATAGAGTAGTAAGACACGGGTTGGGGCAGTAATGCATGGGATAGAGTAGTAAGACACAGGTCGGTGCAGTAATGCATGGGATAGAGTAGTAAGACACGGGTTGGGGCAGTAATGCATGGGATAGAGTAGTAAGACACAGGTCGGTGCAGTAATGCATGGGATAGAGTAGTAAGACACAGGTCGGTGCAGTAATGCATGGGATAGAGTAGTAAGACACAGGTCGGTGCAGTAATGCATGGGATAGAGTAGTAAGACACGGGTCGGTGCAGTAATGCATGGGATAGAGTAGTAAAACACGGGTCAGTGCAGTAATGCATGGGATAGAGTAGTAAGACACGGGTCAGTGCAGTAATGCATGGGATAGAGTAGTAAGACACGGGTTGGGGCAGTAATGCATGGGATAGAGTAGTAAGACACGGGTCGGTGCAGTAATGCATGGGATAGAGTAGTAAGACACGGGTTGGGGCAGTAATGCATGGGATAGAGTAGTAAGACACAGGTCGGTGCAGTAATGCATGGGATAGAGTAGTAAGACACGGGTTGGGGCAGTAATGCATGGGATAGAGTAGTAAGACACGGGTCGGTGCAGTAATGCATGGGATAGAGTAGTAAGACACGGGTCGGTGCAGTAATGCATGGGATAGAGTAGTAAGACACGGGTTGGGGCAGTAATGCATGGGATAGAGTAGTAAGACACGGGTCGGTGCAGTAATGCATGGGATAGAGTAGTAAGACACGGGTTGGGGCAGTAATGCATGGGATAGAGTAGTAAGACACAGGTCGGTGCAGTAATGCATGGGATAGAGTAGTAAGACACAGGTCGGTGCAGTAATGCATGGGATAGAGTAGTAAGACACGGGTCGGTGCAGTAATGCATGGGATAGAGTAGTAAGACACGGGTTGGGGCAGTAATGCATGGGATAGAGTAGTAAGACACGGGTCGGTGCAGTAATGCATGGGATAGAGTAGTAAGACACGGGTCGGTGCAGTAATGCATGGGATAGAGTAGTAAGACACGGGTTGGCGCAGTAATGCATGGGATAGAGTAGTAAGACACAGGTCAGTGCAGTAATGCATGGGATAGAGTAGTAAGACACAGGTCGGTGCAGTAATGCATGGGATAGAGTAGTAAGACACAGGTCGGTGCAGTAATGCATGGGATAGAGTAGTAAGACACAGGTCGGTGCAGTAATGCATGGGATAGAGTAGTAAGACACGGGTCGGTGCAGTAATGCATGGGATAGAGTAGTAAAACACGGGTCAGTGCAGTAATGCATGGGATAGAGTAGTAAGACACGGGTCAGTGCAGTAATGCATGGGATAGAGTAGTAAGACACGGGTTGGGGCAGTAATGCATGGGATAGAGTAGTAAGACACGGGTCGGTGCAGTAATGCATGGGATAGAGTAGTAAGACACGGGTTGGGGCAGTAATGCATGGGATAGAGTAGTAAGACACAGGTCGGTGCAGTAATGCATGGGATAGAGTAGTAAGACACGGGTTGGGGCAGTAATGCATGGGATAGAGTAGTAAGACACGGGTCGGTGCAGTAATGCATGGGATAGAGTAGTAAGACACGGGTCGGTGCAGTAATGCATGGGATAGAGTAGTAAGACACGGGTTGGGGCAGTAATGCATGGGATAGAGTAGTAAGACACGGGTCGGTGCAGTAATGTATGGGATAGAGTAGTAAGACACGGGTTGGGGCAGTAATGCATGGGATAGAGTAGTAAGACACAGGTCGGTGCAGTAATGCATGGGATAGAGTAGTAAGACACAGGTCGGTGCAGTAATGCATGGGATAGAGTAGTAAGACACGGGTTGGGGCAGTAATGCATGGGATAGAGTAGTAAGACACGGGTCGGTGCAGTAATGCATGGGATAGAGTAGTAAGACACAGGTCGGTGCAGTAATGCATGGGATAGAGTAGTAAGACACGGGTCGGTGCAGTAATGCATGGGATAGAGTAGTAAGACACGGGTTGGGGCAGTAATGCATGGGATAGAGTAGTAAGACACGGGTCGGTGCAGTAATGCATGGGATAGAGTAGTAAGACACGGGTCGGTGCAGTAATGCATGGGATAGAGTAGTAAGACACGGGTTGGCGCAGTAATGCATGGGATAGAGTAGTAAGACACGGGTTGGCGCAGTAATGCATGGGATAGAGTAGTAAGACACAGGTCAGTGCAGTAATGCATGGGATAGAGTAGTAAGACACAGGTCGGTGCAGTAATGCATGGGATAGAGTAGTAAGACACGGGTTGGGGCAGTAATGCATGGGATAGAGTAGTAAAACACGGGTTGGGGCAGTAATGCATGGGATAGAGTAGTAAGACACAGGTCAGTGCAGTAATGCATGGGATAGAGTAGTAAGACACAGGTCGGTGCAGTAATGCATGGGATAGAGTAGTAAGACACGGGTCGGTGCAGTGATGCATGGGATAGAGTAGTAAGACACAGGTCGGTGCAGTAATGCATGGGATAGAGTAGTAAGACACAGGTCGGTGCAGTGATGCATGGGATAGAGTAGTAAGACACAGGTCGGTGCAGTAATGCATGGGATAGAGTAGTAAGACACAGGTCGGTGCAGTAATGCATGGGATAGAGTAGTAAGACACAGGTCGGTGCAGTGATGCATGGGATAGAGTAGTAAGACACAGGTCGGTGCAGTAATGCATGGGATAGAGTAGTAAGACACAGGTCGGTGCAGTAATGCATGGGATAGAGTAGTAAGACACGGGTTGGGGCAGTAATGCATGGGATAGAGTAGTAAGACACGGGTTGGGGCAGTAATGCATGGGATAGAGTAGTAAGACACGGGTCAGTGCAGTAATGCATGGGATAGAGTAGTAAGACACGGGTCGGCGCAGTAATGCATGGGATAGAGTAGTAAGACACGGGTTGGGGCAGTAATGCATGGGATAGAGTAGTAAGACACGGGTTGGGGCAGTAATGCATGGGATAGAGTAGTAAGACACGGGTTGGGGCAGTAATGCATGGGATAGAGTAGTAAGACACGGGTTGGGGCAGTAATGCATGGGTCGGTGCACACTCATAATCTCGCCCATAGTTACATGCAAGCAATGCTGCAATAATAACATGCTCTAACACATTACAGCATTCTCTTTTTGCTTGTTTATATCCATATAATAGACACTAAAGTCAAAATTAAACTTTAATGAGTCAGATAAAGCAGCATTTTTTATATGAACCGTTTTATATATGCACACTTTCAGAGGCACCAGCTCCTACTTAGCACAGTTTATTTGTGCATTTGTGGTTGCCTTTGAAATTTGACCCCAAAAAAAAAAATCTACTGCTCATTTGAAATTCAGACTAAGGTCTCGTTTCCATTGTCGTAAACTGTGAAAACTGCTGGTAACATAAAACATCTCCCTAGACCTGTTATTACCACTACATTATGCAGTCTACAACAGCTATGGAATCTAAGTCTAAGTATTATTACATTGTATTTTTGTTATGCATATTGTGCAATTGTACTGTAAATAAACTCTAGATATGAGGCATTCAAAGAAAATATTAGTCTGAGAATAACGTGTAGATGTATTTATAAAGTTTCATTAGTTGTGTAAATAGTGACAAAATAACTGTAAAGTTTTAGTGTCTATAAAACAATGGGAGCTGCCATGTTGTAACTTAAATGTTAGGGGGGTTAGGGTAAGTGCGCTAAAAAAGCCAAAGGTATCAGAGAAAATTTAGTTCCTTCTTAGTGTTCGTTTAGTGAAAAAATTTTTAGAGAGCGATATTGTTTATACAATATGTAACATACGTCCTAAGATTTGTATATACTTTGTTATATTGGACAGTGATCAAAGGAAAAGACTTGTAATATTTTTAATTATATGTGCTAGGATTACTCAAATGGTGATTAGTTATTAAAAATAAACTTTTCTAAGTGATATCGTGAAAATGTCGCTATGAAAACTAGTGTGAAAAAATGGTTAGGTCCTTACTAATATTCAAAAAATAATCGAAAAGAATCTAAAAAAATCTCAAATAAATCTCAGAAAAAATATATAGAAGGGTATCTTATCTCTTTCAAAGAGGAATCTTATAACATTGCTTGTTATAAATGCTGTTATGATTCAAAAAGGAACGGTGAGTTCGGAGTTCAGACCTTTAGGGTGTAGAGTGTCGTATTTATAGATCAATTCAGCTTCTTTTATTAGTAGTTCACTACAGAGATCGTTTTACTTAATATTTTTATGTTGTTTATCTGGGGAGACGTCCCCTTGTTAAAATTTTAAACTTTTTATCTGATAATAAATAGGTGAGATTTATACATCTGTGTGTAGTTATTGTATAAGGGATCTTTCAATAGGTTGATTGGGAACTTGTTACTTTTATGCAGCTCCGAACTCGTTAATTTAAACTTTCAAACAGAGCCATTGACAATATTACAGTTTTTTTCTAACCAATTACACCACTTTATGTGAGCAGTTTTGACACATAAGTATATATATATTTTTTCTGAGATTTTTTTGAGATTCTTTTCGATTATTTTTTGAATATTAGTAAGGACCTAACCATTTTTTCACACTAGTTTTCATAGCGACATTTTCACGATATCACTTAGAAAAGTTTATTTTTAATAACTAATCACCATTTGAGCAATCCTAGCACATATAATTAAAAATATTACAAGTCTTTTCCTTTGATTACTGTCCAATATAACAAAGTATATACAAATCTTAGGATGTATGTTACATATTGTATAAACAATATCTCTCTCTAAAAATTTTTTCACTAAACGAACACTAAGAAGGAACTAAATTTTCTCTGATACCTTTGGCTTTTTTAGCGCACTTACCCTAACCCCCCTAACATTTAAACTATACCGAGACGAACGAAGGATCTTCTCACTCTGTAAGTTGTGTGGTATTCCATTTGTACCAGCGCTCTACTATCACCTCTCATGTTGTAACTTAAGTTATATTATCTGCTGTGGCCAATTAGAGACAGTTATAAATAGGTCACTAGAGTGTGCAGCCATTAGCTGTGTGTGATATAACAATGTTCTGCACTTCCATTTCTATCAGGAACTGAAAAGCTCACAATTTCAGAATGGAATTACAGGAAAAGGAGGCAAAATAAATAATAAAGTATATTGAAGAGTTTTTTTTTATATATATGAGATTTATCATTTTAAATAAACATCTCAAAGTGTTTAATATCCCTTTAAGAGTGTCTGTACTGTCCCACATTATAGCCTGGAATCCAATGACAGAAATATAGAACAATATAGCAACATCACAGTGTACGTTGCACGTATAGGAACACTGTTACCCAACCCCACGGATCTCGTATTTAAACCAAATCTGTCATTCTCTCCAAAGGTTGTTAATGGAATCAATTTTAGCCTGGATCTGATTATGGAGAAAACTGGTTGTCTGAAAGAGGAGAAACCTGAAAATGAGGAATGTTCCCTCCCCAGCGATTCAGATGAAATGGTAATAATTACAAATGGTGTCATCCTAGTCATTTCCATAAATGTAAAAGAGACATTGTACTCAAAGATTTCTGTCACTCGCATAAAATAGCTGAACACAAACACGTTATTTTTGTAATCAAAACTAATACAGCTGTGCACTTCCTGCTCATTCTCATTGTACCTATCAGCCAATGAGCATTAACAGGACGTACCTATCAGCCAATAAGCATTAACAGGAAGTACCTATCAGCCAATGAGCATTACCAGGAAGTACCCATCAACCAATGAGCATTAACAGGAAGTACCTATCAGCCAATGAGCATTAACAGGACGTACCTATCAGCCAATGAACATTAACAGGACGTACCTATCAGCTAATGAGCATTACCAGAAAGTACCCATCAACCAATGAGCATTAACAGGAAGTACCTATCAGCCAATGAGCATTACCAGGAAGTACCCATCAACCAATGAGCATTAACAGGAAGTACCTATCAGCCAATAAGCATTAACAGGAAGTACCTATCAGCCAATGAGCATTAACAGGAAGTACCTATCAGCCAATGAGCATTAAAGGGATACTGAACCCAGTTTTATTCTTTCATTATTCAGATAAAGCAATCAATTTTAACCAACTTTCTAATTTACTCCTATTGTCTTTTTCTTTGTTCTCTTGGTATCTTTATTTGAAAAAGCAGGAATGTAAGCTTACGAGCTGGACCATTTTAGGTTCAGCACCTGGGTAGTGCTTGCCTATTGGTGGCTAAATGTACCATAGGAGTAAATGAGAATGTTGCTTAAAATTGCTGCTCTAGCCAAATCATGAAAGAAAAAAAATGGGTTCAGTGTCCCTTTAACAGGAAGTACACTGCTGATACTGCTGTATTAGTCTCAGATTATAGTAAAACAGTTTGTACTTCACATTATGTTGGGGCAAATGAAGTGAATGCTGCTCGTGCATACGAATGATAGGAACATGTTTGAATAAAAATATCTCCTGAACATCTCTATGTAAAAAAGGAAGATATTTTACCTCATCATTTCCTTATGCCACCAGGGGGAGCAGTTATCCTTCAGCTTTTATACTTTCATCTGCATGGTGAAAACAAACAGCCAATCAGCATCATCACTGCTGTGCCCGTTAAATGTTATCTCATGGGATTTTGCCATCATTTTTTTGGACAGATTTCATATTAAACTGAGAAAATAAAGTGACTGTGCTGCACATGCCAGATGCATGTTCCCTTGCAAGTCCCAGGACAAGCATCCTAATTGGCTGTTAAAACTCTGTTTACATCAGGATGTGGCTGAGGAGGAAATTTTGATGTAAAAAATCTTTTTTACATAAAGATGTTCATGTTATAATTTCTAGTCAGCATTTTACAGACAAACTGCATCACTTTCAAGTCATTCAGCACTTGGGTAACATCCCTTTAAACTACTGTCTAATACTTAACATTTATCTCACAAGCGTTTAATAGTATTTGTAGTAGTATAACAATGTCTAAAGCAAATTTAATATTATAAGTAAATTGGAAAGTTGTTTATAAGTATAGTCTGTATCTGAATTGTGTATTAGTACACTTCATATTAAAGGGACAGTCTACACCAGAATTTGTATTGTTTTAAAAGATAGATAATCCCTTTATTACGCAAAACCAACACTGTTAAATTAATACACTGTTTACCGCTGTGTTTACTTTATATCTAAGCCTCTGCAGACTGCCCCCTTATCTCAGTTTACCTCTGTGATTACCTTGTATCTAAGCCTCTGCAGACTGCCCCCTTATCTCAGTTTACCTCTGTGATTACCTTGTATCTAAGCCTCTGCAGACTGCCCCCTTATCTCATTTCTACCTCTGTGATTACCCTGTATCTAAGCCTCTGCAGACTGCCCCCTTATCTCAGTTTTACCTCTGTGATTACCCTGTATCTAAGCCTCTGCAGACTGCCTCCTTATCTCAGTTTTACCTCTGTGATTACCTTGTATCTAAGCCTCTGCAGACTGCCCCCTTATCTCAGTTTTACCTCTGTGATTACCCTGTATCTAAGCCTCTGCAGACTGCCTCCTTATCTCAGTTTTACCTCTGTGATTACCTTGTATCTAAGCCTCTGCAGACTGCCCCCTTATCTCAGTTTTACCTCTGTGATTACCCTGCATCTAAGCCTCTGCAGACTGCCTCCTTATCTCAGTTTTACCTCTGTGATTACCTTGTATCTAAGCCTCTGTAGACTGCCCCCTTATCTCAGTTTTACCTCTGTGATTACCTTGTATCTAAGCCTCTGCAGACTGCTCCCCTTATCTCAGTTTTACCTTTGTGATTACCTTGTATCTAAGCCTCTGCAGACTGCCCCTTATCTCAGTTTTACTTCTGTGATTACCTTGTATCTAAGCCTCTGCAGACTGCCCCCTTATCTCCGTTTTACTTCTGTGATTACCTTGTATCTAAGCCTCTGCAGACTGCCCCTTAGCTCAGTCTTACCTCTGTAATTACCCTGTATCTAAGCCTCTGCAGACTGCCCCCTTATCTCAGTTTTACCTCTGTGATTACCTTGTATCTAAGCCTCTGCAGACTGCTCCCTTATGTCAGTTTTACATCTGTGATTACCTTGTATCTAAGCCTCTGCAGACTGCCCTTATCTCAGTTTTACCTCTGTGATTACCCTGTATCTAAGCCTCTGCAGACTGCCCCCTTATCTGTTTTACCTCTGTGATTACCTTGTATCTAAGCCTCTGCAGACTGCCCCCTTATTTCAGTTTTACCTCTGTGATTACCTTGTATCTAAGCCTCTGCAGACTGCCCCCTTATCTCAGTTTTACCTCTTTGATTACCCTATATCTAAGCCTCTGCAGACTGCCCCCTTATCAAAGTTTTACCTCTGTGATTACCCTGTATCTAAGCCTCTGCAAACTGCCCCCTTATCTGTTTTACCTCTGTGATTACCTTGTATCTAAGCCTCTGCAGACTGCCCCCTTATCTGTTTTACCTCTGTGATTACCTTGTATCTAAGCCTCTGCAGACTGCCCCTTATCTCAGTTTTACCTCTGTGATTACCCTGTATCTAAGCCTCTGCAGACTTCACCTTATCTCAGTTTTACCTCTGTGATTACCTTGTATCTAAGCCTCTGCAGACTGCCTCCTTATCTCAGTTTTACCTCTGTGATTACCTTGTATCTAAGCCTCAGCAGACTGCCCCCTTATCTCAGTTTTACCTCTGTGATTACATTGTATCTAAGCCTCTGCAGACTGCCCCTTATCTCAGTTATACCTCTGTGATTACCTTGTATCTAAGCCTCTGCAGACTGCCCCCTTATCTCAGTTGTTTTGACAGACTTACATTTTAGCCAATCAGTGCTGACTCCTAGGTAACAACACGTGCGTGAGCACAATGTTATTTATATGGCACACACAAACTAACGCCCTGTAGTGGTGAAAAACTGTCAAAATGCATTCAGATAAGAAGCGGCCTTCAAGGGCTTAAAAATTAGCATATGAGCCTTCCTAGGGTTAACTTTCAACTAAGAATACCAAGAGAACATAGCAAATGTATTGATACAATTAAATTGTAAAGTTGTTTAAAATTACATTCCCTATCTGAATCATGAAAAATTATTTGTGACTAGACTGTCCCTTTAAATATAGGCCAAATCCTAATTATTCAATCAGCTGCAATTTAATTTTCAGTCTAAGACGTGGAATCTTCCTTTTAAAATGAATTAGTCAATAATTATCTAATGCTGAGTTTGTGTGAATTTTAATTTATTTAAACAAATAGAATAGTAATTTTATTTCCCATCTCCCTCTCTTTTTGTCTACGTCTTCTAGATGGAAAAATGTCAGTTTTTAATCTTGGAAAAATCATGGAGGAATCAAATATCCGTTAATGGGAAGAAATGTGAACCGTACACCGCGTGATATAAATATCTCTTGCGTTTCCTTTGTTTTTAGTTGCATAAATCTCCCTTTTATTTTATTCTTCCATTCTTATTCTTAAGGCTTTTTGACTTTAAATGCTCAGACATTAAACTGTTCTTAAATCCACACAGTATCTTTGTCTTTTTAGGGACATTGTGAACAAATATTTTTCTGCTGTGCATATGAAGGAAAGTCAATTTAATTTGCTCTAAAATGATACGCTTTTTATATGAAGTATATTATATTTAAACTAATAGTAAATGAAGAGTGCATACAATACATTGGTATTTATGGTTGGTTGGAACAACATTTACAGCTCTAAACGGGAACACACATCTGGCAAGTAAAATGTGAATTTATTCTGCAAATACACATTCATTTCTCTATATATAGTGGCTGTATGTGTGTTTGTATGTATATATATATATATATATATATATATATATATATATATATATATATATATATATATATATATATATATATATATATATATATATATATATATATGTACTGTATGTGTGTCTGTGTATGTATATATATACAGGGAGTGCAGAATTATTAGGCAAATGAGTATTTTGACCACATCATCCTCTTTATGCATGTTGTCTTACTCCAAGCTGTATAGGCTCGAAAGTCTACTACCAATTAAGCATATTAGGTGATGTGCATCTCTGTAATGAGAAGGGGTGTGGTCTAATGACATCAACACCCTATATCAGGTGTGCATAATTATTAGGCAACTTACTTTCCTTTGGCAAAATGGGTCAAAAGAAGGACTTGACAGGCTCAGAAAAGTCAAAAATAGTGAGATATCTTGCAGAGGGATGCAGCACTCTTAAAATTGCAAAGCTTCTGAAGCGTGATCATCAAACAATCAAGCGTTTCGTTCAAAAAAGTCAACAGGGTCGCAAGAAGCGTGTGGAAAAACCAAGGCGCAAAATAACTGCCCATGAACTGAGAAAAGTCAAGCTTGCAGCTGCCAAGATGCCACTTGCCACCAGTTTGGCCATATTTCAGAGCTGCAACATCACTGGAGTGCCCAAAAGCACAAGGTGTGCAATACTCAGAGACATGGCCAAGGTAAGAAAGGCTGAAAGACAACCACCACTGAACAAGACACACAAGCTGAAACGTCAAGACTGGGCCAAGAAATATCTCAAGACTGATTTTTCTAAGGTTTTATGGACTGATGAAATGAGAGTGAGTCTTGATGGGCCAGATGGATGGGCCCGTGGCTGGATTGGTAAAGGGCAGAGAGCTCCAGTCCGACTCAGACGCCAGCAAGGTGGAGGTGGAGTACTGGTTTGGGCTGGTATCATCAAAGATGAGCTTGTGGGGCCTTTTCGGGTTGAGGATGGAGTCAAGCTCAACTCCCAGTCCTACTGCCAGTTTCTGGAAGACACCTTCTTCAAGCAGTGGTACAGGAAGAAGTCTGCATCCTTCAAGAAAAACATGATTTTCATGCAGGACAATGCTCCATCACACGCGTCCAAGTACTCCACAGCGTGGCTGGCAAGAAAGGGTATAAAAGAAGAAAATCTAATGACATGGCCTCCTTGTTCACCTGATCTGAACCCCATTGAGAACCTGTGGTCCATCATCAAATGTGAGATTTACAAGGAGGGAAAACAGTACACCTCTCTGAACAGTGTCTGGGAGGCTGTGGTTGCTGCTGCACGCAATGTTGATGGTGAACAGATCAAAACACTGACAGAATCCATGGATGGCAGGCTTTTGAGTGTCCTTGCAAAGAAAGGTGGCTATATTGGTCACTGATTTGTTTTTGTTTTGTTTTTGAATGTCAGAAATGTATATTTGTGAATGTTGAGATGTTATATTGGTTTCACTGGTAAAAATAAATAATTGAAATGGGTATATATTTGTTTTTTTTTAAGATGCCTAATAATTATGCACAGTAATAGTCACCTGCACACACAGATATCCCCCTAAAATAGCTAAAACTAAAAACTACTTCCAAAAATATTCAGCTTTGATATTAATGATTTTTTTGGGTTCATTGAGAACATGGTTGTTGTTCAATAATAAAATTAATCCTCAAAAATACAACTTGCCTAATAATTCTGCACTCCCTGTATATATATATATGTGTGTGTGTGTGTGTGTATATATATGTGTGTGTGTGTGTATATAACATAATTTATGTAAGAACTTACCTGATAAATTAATTTCTTTCATATTGGCAAGAGTCCATGAGCTAGTGACGTATGGGATATACAATCCTACCAGGAGGGGCAAAGTTTCCCAAACCTCAAAATGCCTATAAATACACCCCTCACTACACCCACAATTCAGTTTAACGAATAGCAGAGTAGTGGGGTGATAAAGAAAGGAGTAAAAAGCATCAACAAAGAAATTTGGAATAATTGTGCTTTATACAAAAAAAATCATAACCACCATAAAAAGGGTGGGCCTCATGAACTCTTGCCAATATGAAAGAAATAAATTTATCAGGTAAGTTCTTACATAAATTATGTTTCTTCTACAAGATATGACGAGTCCACGGATTTCATCCTTACTTGTGGGATTTATCCTCCTGCTAACAGGAAGTGGCAAAGAGCACCACAGCAGAGCTGTATATATAGCTCCTCCCTTCCCTCCACCTCCAGTCATTCTCTTTGCCTGTGTTAGTAATAGGAAGAGGTAAAGTGAGGTGTTAGTTTTAGATTCTTTAATCAAGAAGTCTTTTATTTTAAATGGTACCGGTGAGTACTATTTTCCTCAGGGAGATATGAGAAGAAGATTTCTGCCCTGAGGTTGATGATCTTAGCAGATGTAACTAAGGTCCATTTTGGTTCCCACAGAACTTCTGAAGGTAGTGCAAGAGAAATCTTCAGTGTGGAGAACGGGTCATGCTACAAGCAGCATTGAGGTATGTTCAGTCTTTTATTCTGAGGAGACTTGGTATATCAGAGCTGGCTGACATTTGTTTCCCTGCAAGGGAAGGGGTAAGCAGTAGACCTGTACAATGAGGGTGTTACTGAAAGATTTATGTTGATTCATATTGCCTAACATATAAACGTTATACTATATGGGTCTTGACACTGGGAGAGGCAGCTTGAGAATTATAGTTTATTAACAAGGGCTGCAAGTTTACTTATTTTCAAGGGGACCACATGGCTTGTTTTCAGACCCCTTCCCATGCGGTTGTTCAGACTATTAGCGCAACGTCCATGATGGACGGGGCCTATTTCGCGCGCTCAGACGCGCAGTTGACTGACTGAGAAGGCAGCAGACATTTGCTCCGGTGGGGCCTAAACTTCTGCTCTGTTTACCGGATCATTGTAGAGTCTTTTTGCAGTACCCTGGGGGCAGGTAGGTGCAGGGGTCATTTTTTCAGTCAAACATATTTTTTTGCTTAAAAATGTCTCTTAGAGGGTAAATTTCCATTTCCCTTACAGGGTGCAATAATTTTTGGGCCAAATGAATACAAATATTTAATTGTGTAACATTTATTAACGTTATTTGTCAATCTGAGAAAAATTGTGCACTTTTTATTTCTTAAAGGCGTAGTACACATTTTTCAAAAAGTGTTTTAAATCAATAAATAAGGTGATTTACGACTATTGTGGTTATTGATAATCTGTTTAACATGTCTGACATTGAGTAAACTAATTGCTCTATGTGTTTAGAAGCCATTGTGGTACCGCCTCTTACTTTGTGTACCTCTTGTACTGAAAGGGCCTTACATTGTAAAAAGCATATTTTAGGTAAAGAAAGTGTGCCTAAGGATGATTCTCAGTCTGAAGAGAATCAGGATATGCCATCTAATTCTCCCCAAGTGTCACAACCTTTAACGCTCACACAAGCGACACCTAGTACTTCTAGTGCATCTAATTCCTTTACTCTACAGGAGATGGCTGCAGTTATGTCAACTACCCTTACAGAGGTATTATCTAAATTACCAGTGTTACAGGGTAAACGCAGTAGGTCAGGTATTAATGTACATGCTGAATCCTCTGATGCTTTGTTGGCTATTTCCGATGTTCCCTCACAGTGTTCTGAGTTTATGGGTTAGGGAATTGCTGTCTGAGGGTGAACTTTCAGACCCAGGAAGTATGCTACCTCAGACAGATTCGGACATTATGTCTTTTAAATTTAAGCTTGAACACCTCTGCCTGTTAGTTAGGGAGGTTTTAGCGACTCTGGATGACTGTGACCCTATTGTAATCCCACCAGAGAAATTGTGTAAAATGGACAAATATTTGGAGGTACCTACTTACACTGATGTTTTTCCGGTTCCTAAAAGAATTTCGGAAATTATAAAAAAGGAATGGGACAGACCGGGTATACCGTTCTCTCCCTCTCCTAATTTTAAGAAAATGTTTCCTATATCAGACGCCATTCGGGAATCTTGGCAAACGGTCCCTAAGGTGGAGGGAGCTATTTCTACCCTGGCTAAGCGTACAACTATACCTATTGAGGACAGTTGTGCTTTCAAAGACCCTATGGATAAAAAGTTAGAGGGTCTTCTAAAGAAATTATTTATTCATCAGGGTTTCCTTTTACAACCAACAGCTGGCATTGTCCCAGTCACTACTGCAGCAGCTTTTTGGTTCGATGCTCTAGAAGAATCTCTAAAGGTTGAAACTCCTTTAGAAGACATTTTAGATAGAATTAAGGCTCTGAAGCTAGCTAATTATTTTATTACAGATGCTGCTTTTCAAATTGCTAAGTTAGCGGCGAAAAATGCAGGATTTGCCATTTTAGCGTGTAGAGCACTATGGCTCAAATCGTGGTCTGCTGATGTGTCATCAAAATCTAAGCTTTTAGCTATTCCTTTCAAGGGTAAGACCCTATTCGGGCCTGAATTAAAGGAAATCATTTCTGACATTACTGGAGCTAAAGGCCACGCCCTACCTCAGGATAAGTCTGTTAAGATGAGAGGTAAAAATAATTTTCGTTCCTTTCGAAATTTTAAAGGAGTACCCTCTGCTTCCTCTTCCTCCACAAAGCAGGAAGGGAATTTTGCTCAATCCAAGTCCGTCTGGAGACCTAACCAGGCTTGGAATAAAGGTAAACAATCCAAGAAGCCCGCTGCTGCTACAAAGACAGCATGAAGGGACGGCCCCCGATCCGGGACCGGATCTAGTAGGGGGCAGACTTTCTTTCTTTGCCCAGGCTTGGGCAAGAGATGTTCAGGACCCCTGGGCATTGGAAATCATGACCCACGGGTATCAACTAGAATTCAAGGATTTTCTCCCAAGAGGGAGATTTCATCTTTCACGATTGTCTGTAGACCAGATAAAAAGAGAGGCGTTTTTAAGCTGTGTAAAAGACCTCTCTACCATGGGAGTAATTTGTCCAGTTCCAAAACTGGAACAGGGACAGGGGTTTTACTCAAATCTTTTTGTGGTTCCCAAAAAAGAGGGAACTTTCAGACCCATTTTAGATCTCAAGTGTCTAAACAAGTTTCTCAGAGTCCCATCGTTCAAGATGGAGACTATACGAACAATCTTACCAATTATTCAGGAGGGTCAATATATGACTACCGTGGACTTGAAGGATGCATATCTTCATATCCCTATTCACAAGGATCATTATCAGTTCCTAAGGTTTGCCTTCCTGGACAAACATTTTCAGTTCGTGGCTCTTCCCTTCGGGTTAGCCACAGCACCCAGGATCTTCACAAAGGTTCTAGGGTGCCTTCTGGCGGTTCTCAGACTGCGGGGAATAGCAGTGGTGCCTTATCTGGATGATATTTTGATTCAGGCGTCAACTTATCATCTGACAAAATCTCACACGGACACAGTGTTGTCCTTCCTGAGAACTCACGGTTGGAAGGTGAACATAGAAAAGAGTTCACTAGTTCCACGGACAAGGGTTCCCTTCTTGGGAACTCTGATAGACTCTGTAGACATGAAAATATTTCTGACGGAGGTCAGAAAATCAAAAATTCTAAATACTTGCTGAGCACTTCAGTCCATTCCTCGGCCATCAGTGGCTCAGTGTATGGAGGTAATTGGATTAATGGTAGCGGCAATGGACATCGTCCCGTTTTCTCGCTTTCATCTCAGACCACTGCAGCTGTGCATGCTCGGACAGTGGAATGGGGACTATGCAAATTTATCTCCTCAGATAAATCTGGACCAAGAGACTCTCTTCTTTGGTGGTTGTCGCTGGATCATCTGTCCCAGGGGACGTGTTTCTGCAGACCCTCGTGGGTGATAGTGACAACGGACTCTAGTCTTCTGGGCTGGGGTGCAGTCTGGAATTCCCTGAAGGCTTAGGGTGTTTGGACTCAGGTGGAGTCTCTACTTCCAATCAATATTCTGGAACTGAGAGCAATATTCAATGCGCTTAAGGCGTGGCCTCAGTTAGCTTCGGCCAAATTCATCAGATTCCAGTCGGACAATATCACGACTGTGGCTTATATCAATCATCAGGGGGGAACAAGGAGTTCCTTAGCGATGATAGAAGTATCCAAGATAATCCAAGATAATCCGATTGGTGGAGGCCCACTCTTGTTATCTGTCTGCAATCTACATCCCAGGAGTAGAAAACTGGGAAGCCTGTCACTAGAAAAATCTATCATAAGATATGGCGTAAATATCTTTATTGGTGTGAATCCAAGGGTTACTCATGGAGTAAATTTAGGATTCCCAGGATTCTGTCTTTTCTCCAAGAAGGATTGGAGAAAGGGTTATCAGCAAGTTCCTTAAAGGGACAGATTTTTGCTTTGTCAATTTTTCTTCAAAAACGTTTGGCAGATGTTCAAGAGGTTCAGTCTTTTTGTCAGGCTTTAACCAGAATTAAGCCTGTATTTAGACAGATTACTCCTCCCTGGAGTTTGAATTTAGTTCTTAAAGTTCTTCAAGGGGTTCCGTTTGAACCCATGCATTCCATAGATATTAAATTATTATCTTGGAAAGTTTTGTTTTTGGTTGCTATTTCTTCGGCTCGTAGAGTTTCTGAGCTTTCAGCGTTACAATGTGATTCGCCTTATCTTATATTTCATTCTGATAAGGTGGTTTTGCGTACCAAACCTGGATTCCTTCCTAAGGTTGTTTCAAATAAGAATATTAATCAGGAAATTGTTGTTCCTTCCTTGTGTCCTAATCCTTCTTCTAAGAAGGAGCGTCTGTTACATAACCTGGACGTGGTCCGTGCCTTGAAGTTTTACTTGCAGACAATTAAGGATTTCCGTCAATCATCTTCATTATTCATTGTTTATTCTGGAAAACGAAGGGGTCAGAAAGCTACAGCTACCTCTCTTTCTTTTTGGCTGAGGAGTATCATCTGCCTGGCATATGAGACTGCTGGACAGCAGCCTCCTGAAATAATTACTGTTCATTCTACTAGGGCTGTGGCTTCCACATGGGCTTTTAAAATGCTTCTGTTGAGCAAATTTGCAAGGCTGCGACTTGGTCGTCTCTTCATACTTTTTCCAAATTTTACAAATTTGATACTTTTGCTTCTTTTGAAGCTGTTTTTGGGAGAAAGGTTCTTCAAGCAGTGGTGCCTTCCGTTTAGGTCTCTGTCTTGTCCCTCCCGTTTCATCCGTGTCCTGTAGCTTTGGTATTGTATCCCACAAGTAAGGATGAAATCCGTGGACTCGTCGTATCTTGTAGAAGAAAAGTAAATTTATGCTAACCTGATAAATTAATTTCTTCTATGATACGACAAGTCCACGGCCCTCCCTGTCATTTTCAGACAGATTTAGATTTTATTTTATTTTGTATAACTTCAGTCACCTCTGCACCTTTTAGCTTTTCCTTTCTCTTCCTAAACCTTCGGTCAAATGACTGGGGGTGGAGGGAAGGGAGGAGGTATATATACAGCTCTGCTGTGGTGCTCTTTGCCACTTCCTGTTAGCAGGAGGTTAATATCCCACAAGTAAGGATGAAATCCGTGGACTCGTCGTATCGTAGAAGAAATTAATTTATCAGGTAAGCATAAATTTACTTTTTCTTTCATGTACTTGGCAAGAGTCCATGAGCTAGTGACGTATGGGGTATCAAATACCCAAGATCTGGAACTCCACGCAAGAGTCACTAGAGAGGGAGGGATAAAAATAAACAACAGCCAAATGCTGAAAAAATAATCCACAACCCAAAATATAAGTTATTCTCATGAAGAAAAGAAAAACTTAAAACATCAGCAGAAGAATCAGACTGAAACAGCTGCCTGAAGAACCTTTCTACCAAAAACTGCTTCAGAAGAAGCAAATACATCAAAACGGTAGAATTTAGTAAATGTACGCAAAGAGGACCAAGTCGCTGCTTTGCAAATCTGATCAACTGAAGCTTCATTCTTAAAAGCCCACAAAGTGGAGACTAATCTAGTAGAATGAGCTGTAATTCTCTGAGGCGGGGCTTGACCCGACTCCAAATAAGCTTGAAGAATTAAAAGTTTTAACCAAGAGGCCAAGGAAATAGCAGAGGCTTTCTGACCTTTCCTAGGACCAGAAAATATTTCTGAAATCTTTAGTTGCTTCAACATAATATTTCAAAGCTCTTACCACATCCAAAGAATGTAAGGATCTTTCCAAAGGATTCTTAGGATTAGGACACAAAGAAGGAACAACAATTTCTCTACTAATGTTGTTAGAATCAAATGAAGTCCGCAAAACCGCCGCCTTATCCTGATGAAAAATCAGAAAAAGAGATTCACAAGAAAGAGCAGATAGCTCAGACACTCTTCTAGCAGAAGAGATGGCCAAAAGGAACAATACTTTCCAAGAAAGTAGTTTAATGTCCAAAGAATGCATAGGCTCAAACGGAGGAGCCTGTAACGCCTTCAAAACCAAATTAAGACTCCAAGGAGGAGAAATTGATTTAATGATGGGCTTAATATGAACTAAAGCCTGTACAAAACAGTGAATATCAGGAAGTTTAGCAATCTTTCTGTGAAATAAAACTGAAAGAGCAGAGATTTGTCCCTTCAAGGAACTTGCAGACAAACCCTTATCCAAACCATCCTGAAGAAACTGTAAAATTCTAGGAATTCTAAAAGAATGCCAAGAAAATTTATGAGAAGAACACCATGAAATGTAAATCTTCCAAACTCGATAATAAATCTTCCTAGAGACAGATTTACGAGCTTGTAACATAGTAATAATTACTGAGTCAGAAAAACCTCTATGACTTAATACTAAGCGTTCAATTTCCATAACTTCAAATTTAATGATTTGAGATCCTGATGGAAAAATGGACCTTGAGACAGTAGGTCCGGCCTTAACGGAAGTGGCCAAGGTTGGCAACTGGACATCCGAACAAGATCCGTATACCAAAACCTGTGGGGCCATGCTGGAGCCGCCAGCAACACAAACGATTGTTCCATGATGATCTTGGAGATCACTCTGGGAAGAAGAACTAGAGGCAGGAAGATATAAGCAGGTTGATAACACCAAGGAAGTGTCAGCGCATCCACTGCTTCCGCCTGAGTATCCCTGGACCTGGACAGGTATCTGGGAAGTTTCTTGTTTAGATGAGAGGCCATCAGATCTATTTCTGGAAGACCCCACATCTGAACAATCTGAGAAAACACATCCGGATGGAGAGACCCCTCCCCAGGATGTAATGTCTGATGGCTGAGATAATCCGTCTCCCAATTGTCTACACCTGGGATATGAACGACAGAAATTAGACAAGAGCTGGATTCCACCCAAACAAGTATTCAAGATACTTCTTTCATAGCTAGGGGACTGTGAGTCCCACCCTGATGATTGACATATGCCACCGTTGTGATATTGTCTGTCTGAAAACAAATGAACTGTTCTCTCTTCAACAGAGGCGAAAACTGAAGAGCTCTGAGAATTGCACGGAGTTCTAAAATATTGATTGGTAATCTCGCCTCTTGAGATTTCCAAACTCCTTGTGCTGTCAGAGATCCCCAGACAGCTCCCCAACCTGAAAGACTTGCATCTGTTGTGATCACAGTCCAGGTTGGCCGAACAAAAGAGGCCCCTTGAACTAAACGCTGGTGATTTAACCACCACGTCAGAGAGTGTCGAATATTGTGATTTAAGGATATTAATTGTGATATCTTTGTATAATCCCGGCACCATTGATTCAGCATGCAAAGCTGGAGAGGTCTTATGTGAAAACGAGCAAAAGGAATCGCGTCCGATGCAGTTATGAGGCCTAAAACTTCCATGCACATAGCCACTGAAGGGAATGACTGAGACTGAAGGCGCTGACATGCTGCAAATAATTTCAAGTCATGGACACTGAATCTGTCTGGAAACCTAAAAAGGTGACCCTTGTCTGAGGAATCAAAAAACTTTTTGGTAAATTGATCCTCCAACCATATCTTCGAAGAAACAACACAAGTTGATTCGTGTGAGATTCTGCAGAACGTAAAGACTGAGCTAGTACCAAGATATTGTCCAAATAAGGAAACACCGCAATACCCTGTTCTCTGATTACAGAGAGTAGGGCACCCAGAACCTTTGAAAAGATTCTTGGAGCTGTTGCTAGGCCAAATGGAAGAGCAACAAATTGGTAATGCTTGTCTAGAAAAGAGAATCTCAGGAACTGATAATGTTCTGGATGAATCGGAATATGAAGGTAAGCATCCTGCAAGTCTATTGTAGACATGTAATGTCCTTGCTGAAAAAAAGGCAGAATAGTCCTTATAGTCACCATCTTGAAAGTTGCTACTCTTACATAACGATTCAAAATTTTCAGATCCAGAACTGGTCTGAATGAATTTTCTTTCTTTGGGACAATGAATAGATTTGAATAAAACCCAAGGCCTTGTTCCTGAAAAGGAACCGGCATGATTACCCCTGAAACCTCCAGATCTGAAACACACTTCAGGAAAGCCTGAGCTTTTACTGGATTTACTGGGATGCGTGAGAGAAGAAATCTCCTCACAGGAGCTCTTACTCTGAAACCAATTCGGTACCCCTGAGAGACAATGCTCTGAATCCATTGATTTTAGACAGAATTTATCCAAACATCCTTGAAAAACCTTAATCTGCCCCCTACCAGCTGAGCTGGAATGAGGACCGCACCTTCATGCGGACTTAGGGGCTGACTTTGGTTTCTTAAAAGACTTGGATTTATTCCAATTTGAGGAAGGTTTCCAATTGGAAACAGATTCCTTGGAGGAAGGATTAGGTTTTTGTTCCTTATTTTGACAAAAGGAAAGAAAACGATTAGAAGCCTTAGGTTTTTTTATCCTGAGGTAAAAAAACTCCTTTCCCCCCCAGTAACAGTTGAAATAATAGAATCCAACTGAGAACCAAATAAATGATTACCTTGGAAAGAAAGAGATAGCAATCTAGACTTAGATGTCATATCAGCATTCCAAGATTTAAGCCACAAGGCTCTTCTAGCTAAAATAGCTAAAGACATGGATCTAATATCAATTTTGATAATATCAAAAATGGCATCACAAATAAAATGATTAGCATGTTGCAGTAAGCGAACAATGCTAGATATGTGAGAATCCAATTCTTGTTGCGCTAAATTCTCCAACCAAAAAGTTGAAGCAGCTACAACATCAGCCAAAGTAATTGCAGGCCTAAGAAGATGACCTGAATATAAATAGGCTTTCTCTAGATAAGATTCAATCTTCCTATCTAAAGGATCTTTAAAGAAAGTACTATCTTCCATAGGAATAGTGGTTAGTTTAGCAAAAGTAGAAATAGCCCCGTCAACTTTGGGGATCTTTTCCCAAAACTCTATTGCAATTGCTGGTAAAGGATACCATTTTTTAAACCTTGCAGAAGGATTAAAAGGAGTACCTGGCTTATTCCATTCCTTAGAAATCATGTCAGAAATAGCATCAGGAATAGGAAAAACCTCTGGAGTAACCACAGTAGGTTTAAAAACAGCATTTAAACGTTTACTGGTTTTAATATCAAGAGGACTAGCTTCCTCAATATCCAAAGTAATTAACACTTCTTTTAACAAAGAACGCATATACTCTATTTTAAATAAATAAGTAGATTTGTCAGTGTCTATGGCCTCTAGTTATCAAGCCATCAACCTCAAATACGCTGGAATTCCGCAGCGTATTTGTGGCGAGGCTTATTCGCCTTAGTTATCAAGCCCTACAAACCGGCAAAAGTAGAATTTAGTGACGTAAGCTTCGATCCGCCGGACTCAGTCCGACACAGATCGATTCTTACGTCACTCCAGATGTTCGGCACAATCTGACTACTTTTGCTAGTTATCAAAAAACTAGCAGGTACGCTCGGCACTTTTCTGGCCCAGCGTACCTGGTTTTCAATCTGCCGCCCTGGAGGTGGCGGATCCCATAGGAATCAATGGGAGTCTGACCATAGCAAAAGTTCATGTTCGCTGCTGCCAGACATCCCATTGATTCCTATGGGAGCTGTCTACACCTAACACCCTAACATGTACCCCAAGTCTAAACATCCCTAATCTGTCCCCCCCTACACCGCCGCAACTAAATAAATGTATTACCCCCTAAACCGCCGCTCCCGGAGCCCACCGCCACTCTAATAAACTGATTAACCCCTAAACCGCCGCTCCCGGACCCCGCTGCCACTATAATAAATATGTTAACCACTAAACCGCCGCTCCCGGACCCCGCCGCCACCTACATAATACCTATTAACCCCTATCCTGCCCCCCCTACACCGCCGACACTATAATAAATTTATTAACCCCTATCCTGCCCCCCCTACACCGCCGCCACTATAATAAAATTATTAACCCTTAAACCTAAGTCTAACCCTAACCCTAACACCCCCTAACTTAAATATTAATTAAATACATCTAAATATTATAACTCTTATTAACTAAATTATTCCTATTTAAAACTAAATACTTACCTTTAAAATAAACCCTAATATAGCTACAATATAAATAATAATTATATTGTAGCTATCTTAGGATTTATTTTTATTTTACAGGCAACTTTCAATTTATTTTAACTAGGTACAATAGCTATTAAATAGTTATTAACTATTTAATAGCTACCTAGTTAAAATAAAGACAAATTTACCTGTAAAATAAAAACTAACCTGTTACAATTAAACCTATCACTACACTATCATTAAATAAATTATTCCTATTTAAAACTAAATACTTACCTATAAAATAAACCCTAAGATAGCTACAATGTAATTAATAATTACATTGTAGCTATTTTAGGATTTATATTTATTTTACAGGTAACTTTGTATTTATTTTAGCTAGTTAGAATAGTTATTAAATAGTTATTAACTATTTAATAACTACCTAGCTAAAAGAAATACAAAAATTACCTGTAAAATAAATCCTAACCTAAGTTACAATTAAACCTAACACTACACTATCATTAAATTAAACAAATTAGCTACAAATAACTACAATTAGATACAATTAAATAAACTAACTAAAGTACAAAAAATAAAAAAAAATAAGTTACAAAAAATAAAAAAAAATAAGTTACAAACATTTCAAAAATATTACAACAATTTTAAGCTACTTACACCTAATCTAAGCCCCCTACTAAAATAACAAAGCCCCCCAAAATAAAAAAATGCCCTACCCTATTCTACATTAAAAAGTGAACAGCTCTATTACCTTACCAGCCCTTAAAAGGGCCTTTTGCGGGGCATGCCCCAAAGAAAACAG
Organism: Bombina bombina; assembly: GCF_027579735.1. Lineage (NCBI taxonomy): Eukaryota > Metazoa > Chordata > Amphibia > Anura > Bombinatoridae > Bombina > Bombina bombina. Next base: position 16,974,949 of record NC_069505.1, read on the forward strand.
CTCTTTTGCCTGTAAAATAAAAATATAACCCCCCCAACATTAAAACCCACCACCCACACACCTCTACTCTAACCCAAACCCCCCTTAAATAAACCTAACACTACTCTCCTGAAGATCATCCTACCTTTAGCCGTCTTCAGCCAGCCGACCACCGATGGAACAGAAGAGGACATCCGCAGCGGCCGAAGTCTTCATCCAAGGGGCGCTGAAGAAGTCTTCCATCCGATTGAAGTCATCATCCAAGGGGCGCTAAAGGTAATCAAAACATGCAGGTGATTTGTGAGATGCGGTTGTGTTTATTGCAAAATTGTTTAACGTATTTTCATCACATCTACATATATAGCAAAATTGTGTCATCTTATTCATGTTTTAGAAAATATAAAACTAATTCCAAATGTAATAGTTGTTGGGCTATGACCTTGCTGTTCCATCTGAATTAAGAGGCCTGGCCTGAGTAATAAATCTTATTGGCTAATAAAAAAGCAGAAGCCACTCCTCTAAAGGTATAACAATATAAGCCTGAAGTTTGATGTGATTGACAGTCCTGACGAGGCCCCTGTTTCGCTCAGCATTATGGGGCGAAACGCGCGTCGACTTTCTTAAACTAGAAGCAGCAAGCAAGGTATCTGCAGTGAAAGCAGTTGATTTGATCTGCCCGGGAAATTCAAACCGAAGAAGCAAGCCTGGTTCTTGCGGTACTAAAGCGGCTATACCAAGTCGCCTGGATATGGTTAAAGCACAGAGGCGGAGAGGATCACCTACATAGTCCGTGTCCCTAATGAGCAAGGATATACGTCTGGCTGTCGGGATAGGTGAGAACAGGATGTCTGAGGCTCATGTCCCGGTCCACTGTTTACCAGCCCTGTGATTTTGAATCCCGGATTTGGCTGCATTCTCTACAAGCAGTCTGTTTCATTATTTCTATTATTACACCACTGATAAGGTTGATATGCTATCACTCTACAATAAGCCATTATGCAAAGTTAACATTTGAGGACGTCTTTACCTCGATTGACTTATAAGTTCAGGAAATATTTGCAAGATTGTTTAAATCTCACCAGTTGGATTACAAAGTTGAGAAATGAAAAGAAAAAAGAGACAACGGCACTACGGTTGCTGTGTCCCACTATTTATCCTATTCTCATTGAGTGTGAGAAATATCAAAAAATGTGTACGGGGACTTAGGTGCTGTACATTGAAAGAGGCAAACTGGAATTGTCAATTGCAAAAAACAATTGAAAGAATGTACATGATTAGCACTCAACAGCAAATTAGGGGTAAATGGCCATGGATACCTAAGGTAAGTAGGCCCCAGAAAAGGCGAATTAAAACTTAACTTTTATTGGTTATATCAAATTGTAAAAAAAGGGGGTATTTTAAAAATTCCAAGCAGTGTGAAGATGGGAGAATGCAGCTCCTAAGGAGAATTATCAGGCCAGTTCGAGGTATGTTCTCCAGGTTGTGTGCACTCTTAAAAGGGGTTTTATATATGTAATTATATGTATATATGTATAAATCTTGGATGTAGCCCTTTATTGTAGGGACAAAGCCTTTTTTGGCGAAACATGTCAGGGAAGCTGGAGAATATTCTCCTTTTTTAACTTATACAAAAGTGTGAATATGCGGTAGAATGCTTTATTAGAATTTAATTTGAAACGGAATGTTTGTGTGTGAGTGATACCTAGGGACAACCGAGCTGTTTAATCCTATATTGATTATTTCTATTAGTACCTTACGAATTGGAATCTAACTTTGGATTCAGTATGTGTACTTTTGACTAAAACCTTGAGCAAGCTCGGCTCTGATTTCTCTAGGTTTCCATTATATAGAGACCCTGTTAATTTACAAACCGGTAATCTCAAATATACTAACTTTAATACCAGAGTTTTTTATAATGGCTTTATAACGATCCTACTACATTCATCTATGGAATAAATACCCTGGAGTAGTATTTAACCGTAATACAGGGGATACTTCCAACAGTGCACCAAACACACTGACTAGATACGGGCAGTAATATTTATAATAATTATTTAACGTTTCTATATCCAAGCGGACTGCACCCAGTATATTTGGCAGTATAGAACTAAGGTACCGGTTGTATCACAACGGTGGTTATATAAAGGTGAAATATTTCTAACAATATCCTGACATTATAGTTGCTGCTTCATAATAGCCACCCACCGGAACAGGTGGTAACTAGTTGTTCATTAAGATCTAAAGCACCATTACGTTGAGCACAAGCATAGTGCAATACTATAATGAATAAACCACTACTAAAACAGAACTAGTATTATATACTGAGTGGCATTTTCCTGTTTATAATATTATCAGGAATACAATAAACATATTAACCGAACCCATCGTGTACTAATATAGAGTACTGTAAGATTTCTATTCTGAATAATAATATTAGATCACTTCTTAACTTGTCATGTTACCTGAAGTAAAGCAGTCTATATGATATTGGATTTAGAGTCAGTCTGCCATATAGAGTTAAATATTTAGTACCCAGTACAGAACATATATATGAATACTACAACTATATTATTGAGTGCACATTCACTAATTTTAAGTTTAATTTGTGCAAGTAATGTTCATCCTGATGTACTAATACAAGATCTCTGTAATTTTTTAGTGTCTACTCATCCTGGTGTGATTAGACAATTGTAGGATATTTCAGAGCATCACACTTATGTTTAAGACTCTGACACTATAACAGCCAACAGGGACATTTTAATCAGGGTTTCCTATATGCAAGTATTATCACTCACCCTTTCCTCACAGAGGATTACACTCAAATTGGGGGTCCCTGCATTTTGGAAGCGATATAGTCCCTACAATAAAGGGCTACATCCAAGATTTATACATATATACATATAATTACATATATAAAACCCCTTTTAAGAGTGCACACAACCTGGAGAACATACCTCGAACTGGCCTGATAATTCTCCTTAGGAGCTGCATTCTCCCATCTTCACACTGCTTGGAATTTTTAAAATACCCCCTTTTTTACAATTTGATATAACCAATAAAAGTTAAGTTTTAATTTGCCTTTTCTGGGGCCTACTTACCTTAGGTATCCATGGCCATTTACCCCTAATTTGCTGTTGAGTGCTAATCATGTACATTCTTTCAATTGTTTTTTGCAATTGACAATTCCGGATTACAAAGTTGGTTCATGCTGCAACTAATTGAGGCATTTGACCTCTCTTTGTCGGGACTGACATACGCTTTATTTAAAGGACATACATATATTGTTATCTTGGTGCTTCCATTGCAATGTATGACAGTTCTGTTTAACAGCTTTTCATAACGATATGAGGTTTTGCCAATTTAACTCTTGTTTGCTGCATGTGTTTTCAATTTATTTTCTGTTTATGGTTGATATATCTAGTATGCATAGTTTTAACCCACTGCAGTGGTATTTTCTAGATTTGATGAACTTTCTTTAAGCTGCTAAATTGTTTTAAACAATGTTTGCAATAGACTATCTGCATATGAATGAATCCTTTCATGTATGGTTCTGTTTGGGTTCGATATTTTCCCACAGTCATATATATCTAAGACATTAGATTTAATAGGTAATTTTTTGAGTGCTGAAATCCCCTACTTTAGTCATAGTATCTCATATAGCTCTACTATGCCTTCTTTTCTATAGTTTCTGGATTAAATAAATACATATGTATACATATATACACATATAAACACATAAATACATATGTATACATATATAGACATATATACACATATAAACACATAAATACATATGTATACATATATAGACATATATACACATATAAACACATAAATACATATCTATACATATACAGACATATATACACATATAAACACATAAATACATATGTATACATATATACACATATAAACACATAAATACATATGTATACATATATATATACATATAAACACATATAAACACATAAATACATATGTATACATATATAGACATATAAACACATACATACATATGTAAACATATATACACATATAAACACATAAATACATATCTATACACATATAAACACATAAATACATATGTATACATATATAGACATATATACACATATAAACACATGTATACATATATAGACATATATAGACATATAAACACATAAATACATATGTATACATATATACACATATAAACACATAAATACATATGTATACATATATAGACATATATACACATAAATACATATGTATACATATATAGACATATATACACATATAAACACATAAATACATATGCATACATATATACACATATAAACACATGAATACATATGTATACATATATAGACTTATATACACATATAAACACATAAATACATATGTATACATATATAGACATATATACACATATAAACACATAAATACATATGTATACATATATAGACATATATAGACATATAAACACATAAATACATATGCATACATATATACACATATAAACACATGAATACATATGTATACATATATAGACTTATATACACATATAAACACATAAATACATATGTATACATATATAGACATATATACACATATAAATAAATATGTATACATATATAGACATATATACACATATAAATACATATGTATACATATATAGACATATATAAGTGCATTGGAGCCCTTTGCAGTCAAGTAGATGAAAACATGTAAAATCATATTTATGCAATATTCATATTTTGTAAAGTGTTATACTGTGTATTTACTGTAAATATTTCACATTCCAATGTTCTTCACATAGGGGGAATATGTTCTAAGTATTTTTAAATAGATATTCCTATATATATATATCTACCTATATGTAATCAGTTATATATATATATATATATATATATATATAGGTATAAATATATATTTGTGCAAAAATCTATCAGATATATATTAAAATATCTCTTTAAGAATAAATAGAACATATCCTGCTATGTGTAGAACACTGGATTATGTAATATGCAATATTGTCTTCTTATGTTGCACTCTCAAATAACCGCAATCATGTTTGCGCAAGTTGTATATGGGGGAATGCAATTTTATGTTGACGACTTCTTAAAGTCTCTTTGTTACCGTGAGTTGGCGAACGCAAGAGCGCAAACTTTTTACTTTCAACTCGTAATACAAGCCCGAATCTCCAAGTGCATTTTAGTGGTTTTAACGCTCTAACACAAGCGCAAACTACCGCTCCATTCGTAATCTGGCCCTTCGTAGGTTCAGATTAGTCACCATCGAGAATGGGATTGTTAGAAATATTCGCTGGTGCCTAATCGGAATTTATTGGAGGACATAGTGTTCTTAGTAATATTGTATTGTTTGTCTTCTCTAGTCTCTATGGTACTGTAGAGGAAGTATGTTTATCCTATCTACATGCCCAAACATAAGACCTCAGACTATCTGCATGCCCAAATAGTACCTTTAGCCTATCTACATGCCCAAACATAAGACCTCAGACTATCTGCATGCCCAAATAGTACCTTTAGCCTATCTACATGCCCAAACATAAGACCTCAGACTAGATATATGCTCAAATAGTAGCTTTATCCTATCTACATGCCCAAACATAAGACCTCAGACTAGATACATGCCCAAATAGTACCTTTATCCTATCTACATGCCCAAACATAAGACCTCAGACTAGATACATGCCCAAATAGTACCTTTATCCTATCTACATGCTCAAACATAAGACCTCAGACTAGATGCATGCCCAAATAGTACCTTTAGCCTATCTACATGCCCAAACATAAGACCTCAGACTAGATACATGCCCAAATAGTAGCTTTATCCTATCTACATGCCCAAACATAAGACCTCAGACTAGATACATGCCCAAATAGTAGCTTATTCCTATCTACATGCCCAAACATAAGACCTCAGACTAGATACATGCCAAAATAGTACATTTATCCTATCTACATGAGCAATCATCAAACCTTAGAAAAGATGCATCTCCAGACAGCCCCTTTATGGTATCTACATGTCCAGACATCAAACCTCAGACATATATAGATATATATTGTATATAGAGTTATATATAGAATAGAGATATATATTTAACAATAAAAACAACACTTTCCATGGAATTGCAAGTATTTTTTATTCACAGCACATAAAAACTCATTAAAATTGAAGAAACATTATATTGAATATTTCAGGATTTCAGGGTATTTGACTGGCTAAAAAGTATGTGTGTGTGTGATATATATATATATATATATATATATATATATATATATATATAAAACGTGCCCTCAGGGCCGCCACTAGAAATTTTGGGGCCCCTGACTGAACCATTGATCAGCCCCCCCCCCCCCTCTTGACATGTGCAATTTTTGACCAAGTGACTAAAACATATATGCACTTTATTCTTAAGTGTCTATTTAAACTTGGAAATATTGTATATGTAGTTACATACACAGACACACTCATACACTGAAACACACACACACACATAAGGATTCACATATAGACACTCTAGCAGACACGCAAAAAAACACACTCAGACAACCAAACAGACACTCAGCACTTGTTTACGTTGACCTGACAAGTAATGAGGTAAACTACAGTTTTGTAAAACAAAGGAGATTTAGAAAACAAAATATGGAGTTCTGATTATCTTTTTGTAAAGGAAGATGCCAACTAAATGATGACAACAGCATGCAGTGGCTGAAAGGAAGGGCCCTGAACTGCCTAAACAATAATTTAAAGGTTAAATGGTGGATTGGTGACTTCCGGAAAGGTCTCATTAGTCTCAAAGTCTGTAGAAAGATGTGAATAATCAGTAGTAAGGTCAAAATGTCATAAAAAGGAACAGACAATGGACACACACACACAAACTCAAACTTGCAAATACACCCAAGGAAACACAGACAGAGACTGCCTCAGAAAACACACAAAGACATACACACAGAAACAACCACAAAACACAGAAAGACATACATACACACACCCTCACTGAGACATCCACAGAAAACACACAGACATACACACACCCTCACAGAGACACCCACAGAAAACACACACCCTCACAGAGACATCCACAGAAAACACAGACATACATACATACATACACACACCCTCACAGAGACATCCACAGAAAACACAGACATACACACCCACCCTCACAGAGGCATCCAGAGAAAATACACAAAGACAAACATGCACACACCCTCACAGAGACACCCGTAGAAAAAGCTCAAAAACATATGCACACACCCTCACAGACATACACAGAAAATGCACAAAGACATACACACCCACCCTCGCAGAGAGACCCACATAAAAAAATACATACACACTCATAGAGACACAAATCAAAGCACAAAGACATAAACACAGACACCCACAGAAACACTCACAGGAGGAAACATGTATGCACCTTGCATCCCCTAAATCAACAGTGTGTGACATGCCTGATAAAAAAAAATTGCAGAAATTAAGAGATCACTTTTTAAAGAATCATATTTGTAAATAAAAATAATTCTGTGAATTCAAAATTGTACATTAATTATCTGGGTAGATGGCTAGATGAAGAAAAGTACTTTTAAAAGGTTGACATATGTTTGTTTGTTTTTCCCCATTTTCCCCAACCAAGAGCACCACTTCAAATATGGTGTACAAATGTTCCCATCTGTCAGCTGTACTTATGGATTTTGAAAATGCTGTACTCTATATGGTTTTGGTGGAACCATAAGCTGTGGTACTCGTACCATTAGATCTGGTTAAATGCAGGATTTAGGCTTGTTGGTATGTATTTCAAAATTATGTCAGCTGTAGTGTAAACTGAACAGTTTTAAGTTAACCTGTCTCATTTCAAACACTGAGAAATCTTAGTCTGAGAGTATAACATTTTATGCAGATGTAAAAATCTTAGATAAAATACCTCCTTGCATCTGGAAAGTCCTTGCATAAAGGGGCAGTAAACTGGAATGTTATATATATATATATATATATATATATATATATATATATATATATATATATATATATATATAAAATGCATATCTGCCAAAAGGGCACCAACCATTTGTGTATTGAGGAGGAAACATTTCTGCATAGTTTTAAATATAGAATTTCTACAGCATTGTCAAATAATCATAAATACACTGCTGCTAAAAAAAAAATGTGTTTTTATGGACCCCTGGCCCCACCATACAACTACTACCACACTTAAGTTACAATCTGAAATTGCACAAAGAAATAAAAAACATTAGCTAAGTAAGTCCTACCTCCTCGGCAAATGAAAGTGATCTGCCGTCTGACTCAGGCACACACTGTACAAACAAAGTGCCAAGTCTGTCTCACACTGTGCATAGTGGTTTAGTGCACACTCAGAAATCCTCTCAAATGCTAATACTTTACTCCTTGTAATAACATTTCCCATGCTCAATTAGCACTCTGCTGTAGTACACACTGGTGGCTGATAAAATGTTCTTGCCTCATGGGGCCCCCCTGGCCCATCGGGCCCCTGACAGGAGTCACCCCTGTCACCCCCTGATGGCGGCCCTGCGTGCCCTCATAGGAGGCAGGTGAGGCAGTGCCGCACCTGTTAAATGAAAGAAAAAATGTTTAATAATGATTTAGGATTCATGTTGTGCAATAAAGGAGAGGCAGTAAACCGTTCAGCTCCCCTCCAATTGCGCAACATGGATTGCTCATTTTGTGTATGAGCCGCAAGAGCTTAGCACCACCGAGTGGTGCTGCTCGCAGGCCATACCCTCCGAATGGAGGCTGCTTTTCAAGTAGCCTCGGGACTCAGGAGCCAATCAGTGTCAGGTGCCGGAGTGTCATATCACGTGACTGGTTCTCTTCTTATCGTGTTTCTATCCTGAGTGTCTACTGGTGTGAAGTAAACAAGAAGAGAGCCGAGTCACATGCCCTGCAGACTTATATATATATATATATATATATATATATATATATATATATATATATATATATATTAGGGTGTTTCATTTTTCCAAAGATGTGATTTTCATATGACTTTGCTTACGCCCCGGGTCTCAGTGATGTAAAAGATATATATGAGAAATTTCAAGAAGATTAAATAATATTTAGGGGTTGCACACATTGATCACTTTTATCACAACCTAGTGAAAGTTCTAACATTGAAGTGCTTTACACTAATGGTCTCATGTATTTCTTTCATCTTTTGCAGGTAATTGAACTTTAAAATGGGAACCAAAAGAGGAATTTGGCTGCTAGAAAAGGTGCCTAGTGGTGAGTTTTTAGGAGCTCGGCTCCCTACAAAGGAACAAGTACTTTTAGTTATTATTTACCATCACAAGGAAATGAAAGAATCACTTTCGGATGCTGCTAAATCTACCAGTACTAAACTACAGGAAGTGTGGAGGAAAGCAAATATCCCTGTTAAGACGGAGGAGAATATCCGTGCTGGTATACACAAGCTGTACAAAGAATACCAAAATCTGGGTAAAGAGAAATCGAGAAACACGGATAAAGCAAATGTGAAACGGCAGATCTGGAAAGGTGATCTCGTCGAGTTATTTGACATTTCCCGGCAAAATGTGATGGACATGAATAGCGTATCACAAGAAGATAAAGAATTTCTTAGGTCACAAAGAGAAGAGCGTATGAGTTCGTCAATGAGTGGAGTAGACAAGGTTTTCGCCTAGAAAATAAGAACTAAGTGTACAAAAGAAGAAGAAAAAGATTCATATAAGAATAAACATTACATTCAGGATCCCAGGGGCACTGCATCAAGCAAGGTGGATGGCAAAGGCGATATATGCACTTAAAATTGTCTTCTTTACTAAAGAGTTCAATATTCCTCAACGACAATTGGAAGGAATGAAACGGGGTGCACATTTTGTCAGCCTCATATAAGTTCGCTTTTGGCATGAGGCAATCGTAAGTCGATGGGCTCCAAAGAATGATTTGGGTTTGCTACAGCTTCTGAGCACTTACCCAGATGCAGACGTCAAAAAATGTGCTCTCACAGTTGCTAAGAGACACCTTTGGTATCTGTCAGAAACAAACATAGGATTGGCTTTTTTGGACGACCGTATTACTCAGGCTGTTAAGGAAAATATGACTAAAAATTTAGAAACCAAACCTGCAAAGAAAAAGGAAGTGAAACAATTAGAGGGTAAAAACATGTTTTTCGAAGGAAAAGACCTGAGCCATTTCGTTACTAAAAAAACAAAGACGTTCTTTAAATTGTTTGGGATCCATGACGTGACAGAATACTGCAGTAATTCTCTAAGAAGCCATGTGAACGCTCTTAAGGTTGTCAATGTTACCGCTGAAAGAGGAATTGCTCTGATACAAAAGTATAACGAATCGGTCAGGGATGAACAACAAAAACAATTCTTGTTGAGGGTAGTCGAGCATCACAGAAAAGTAGTCACCAAGCGAACAAAACAAGGGATTGCATCGTTCAAAGTTGATTAATAGTGATGTCGCGAATAGTTCACCGGCGAATAGTTCCCGGCGAATATAGCTTGTTCGCGTTCGCCGCGGCGGGCGAACATATGCGAATTTTCGATCCGCCCCCTATTTGTCATCATTGAGTAATACTTTGACCCTGTACCTCACAGTCAGCAGACACATTCCAGCCAATCAGCAGCAGACCCTCCCTCCCAGACCCTCCTACCTCCTGGATAGCATCCATTTTAGATTCATTTGGAAGCTGCATTCTTAGTGAGAGGAGGGACAGTGTAGCTGCTGCTGATTTAATAGGGAAATCGATAGCTAGGCTAGTGTATTCAGTGTCCACTACAGTCCTGAAGGACTCATCTGATCTCTGCTGTAAGGACAGCACCCCAAAAAGCCCTTTTTAGGGCTAGAACATCAGTCTGCTTTTTTTTTTTTTTTCCTGTGTAATCTAATTGCAGTTGCCTGCCTGCCAGCGTGTGTGTCAGGCTCACAGCATATACTGTGCCCACTTGCCCAGTGCCACCACTCATATCTGGTGTAACAGTATTGTACATTTAAAAAAAAACAACACTTTTTTGAATGTGAAATAATAGCAGTCAGTTTCCTTCACACGTGTGCGTTTCAGGGCCTGCCAGGGCACAGTGTCACCCCAGTGCAACTCATATCTGGTGTAACAGTAGTGTACATTTTAAAAAAACAAAACACTTTTTGACTGTGAAATAATAGCAGTCAGTTTCCTTAACACATGTGCGTTTCAGTGCCTGCCTGCCAGGGCACAGTGTCACCCCAGTGCAACTCATATCTGGTGTAACAGTAGTGTACATTTAAAAAAAAACAACACTTTTTTGACTGTGAAATAATAGCAGTCAGTTTCCTTCACACGTGTGCGTTTCAGTGCCTGCCTGCCAGGGCACAGTGTCACCCCAGTGCAACTCATATCTGGTGTAACAGTAGTGTACATTTAAAAAAAAACAACACTTTTTTGACTGTGAAATAATAGCAGTCAGTTTCCTTTACACGTGTGCGTTTCAGTGCCTGCCTGCCAGGACACAGTGTCACCCCAGTGCAACTCATATCTGGTGTAACAGTAGTTTACATTTAAAAAAAACAAAAACACTTTTTGACTGTGAAATAATAGCAGTCAGTTTCCTTCACACGTGTGCGTTTCAGTGCCTGCCTGCCAGGGCACAGTGTCACCCCAGTGCAACTCATATCTGGTGTAACAGTAGTGTACATTTAAAAAAAAAAAAGAAATTTTTTGACTGTGAAATAATAGCAGTCAGTTTCATTAACACGTGTGCGTTTCAGTGCCTGCCTGCCAGGGCACAGTGTCACCCCAGTGCAACTCATATCTGGTGTAACAGTAGTGTACATTTAAAAAAAAACAACAACACTTTTTTTTTTTTTTTTTTTTTTTTTTATTTTAAATAAGTTTTTATTAATAAGTGGGGTACATAAACCAAAAAACAACACAAATAGCATTTGACATAAATCGAAATGAGGTTACACGCTGTCAAGTAGAGGAGGAATGAGTTACAATCAGGAACAATGCATCTAGGATAAAACTCATAAACATAATAAAGATATTGCCTAATGCGTGCCGAATATATCTGTTGTGATGTTTTGGTCATTCTAAGGAACCATTAAAGTTTCATATTTTAATTAAAGTATCGCAGTGTATGCCATACTTAAGATGTCTGACAGTCATGTGCGAAAACTAATAGGTGTTCATAATAAATATGTATGATAGGTGGAGTGCGAGGATCTACTCTATATATCCTCACATGAAAAAGGGGGGGGGTAGGGGAAAGGGAAGGAATCAGAGGTGGGAGGGGGGGGGGGGGGGAAATTTTGTGTCTCGGTATCTCAGCTCAGTAACAGCGGGGCACATCCCGCAGGACGACTAGGGACCCAGCCAGAACAGGCCAACAATGGCCAAGGGAAGGGGGAGTTACGTAGCCAATTTAAGGAGTGTTTCCCAAGGTTCCCATATCTGACTAAAGATAGCAGATTGGTTGTGTATGCGGAAGACATAGTCTTCCATTGATTTGATGTAGTGCAAATGGTCAACCACTGCTTGCCATCGTGGGGGCTGTTGTTTCTTCCAGTTTCTGGCTATCAGCATCTTTACAGATGTCAGCAGGTAGACCAACAGATATCTCTTATATTTCGGAATCTTTTTTATCCCTATATGTAAAAGGGCTAGGCTCGGGGCATCAGGTGTCGGGAGCTCCAGTGCTGCGCAAATCGCAGAGGTCTTAGACCAGAGCGGTCTCAGTCGATCACATGACCACCACACATGTAGTGGTGTGCCAATCTCGCCACATTCTCTCCAACACAGGGGAGAGTGGCTAGGGTATATAGTGCGAAGCTTGGTCGGCACCAGGTGCCATCTGGTAATGATCTTGAAGTAAAGTTCGTATAGAGTGACACAATGGAGAGCAGCTTTGGTTAGTTGTATAGCCCTAGACCAGTCCGACGGAGTGAAGGTCAATCCCAATTCAGTTTCCCAGGAGATCATATGCCTTGTCTTTACAAGGGTAGGGAGCCCTAGAAGAGATTGGTAGTGAGCAGTCAGGGGTTTGTATAGTTGTTGGTTAGTTTTCCATCTTATCTCCCAGATGGTGGGGGCCCTAATCTTGTCAGTCAGAAATCCCCAAGCCTTCATAAGGGATCTAAGTCTCGTGAGGTCAAAGTCTAGCTGGCGAGGGATGCCAAATCTGGCTATCATATCTTGGTTTGTGAGGAGGGTTTCATTCTGGTAAAAGTCACCCAGGGAGGTAATCTCATGGGTTCTCCAGAGAGCTAGCTTGACATTAGGTAGTTCCCGTAGGAGTGACAGGACAGGATGAATGGGGGACGGATGCGGGGCTATCAATTGGTTGTGTCTCAGTTGGAACCAAGTTGTTTGGCAACCTTTGATAAGCTGGTTTGAGACTGGTATTCGAGTAGCTAAATGTTGGGGGACCCAGAGTAGGTCTGAAAGATCAATGTATGCCGGGAGGGAAGCTTGTTCTAGTTCCCTCCACCTAGTAGGAGGTAAGGTAGGTCCCCACGCTGAGACATGCGTAAGCATGGCCGCCTGATGATATAGCTGAACGTTAGGTAGGCCCAGCCCACCTCTGGTTACTGGGGCCTGCAACGTGGCTGCCGCTACTCTCTGTCTCTTGCCTTCCCAAACATATGAGTTGAATAAGGTTTGGAAACCGCGTAAGATCCGTTCTGGGACTGGGATGGGGATGCACCTCATGATGTAGGTTAATTTGGGGAGGATCATCATTTTAAGGGCAGCTATTCTGCCCATCCATGAGATTTCCTCGTATTTCTTAGACTTCAGCTTAGGGTCTAATCTCTTTAGTAGAGTTGCATAATTCTCCTGTATCACTGTGTCCTTTACATGGGACAGAAATATCCCTAAGTGTTTGATACCGATCGTAGACCACTTAAATGAATAAGACCTCCTAAGATGTCTCTGTTCCTTCTCTCCAACAAATATCGTGTAGGCCTCTGTTTTAGCGACATTAATTTTGTAGTTTGATATTTTACCAAAGGTATCAATAATTTCAAAGAGAGGGGGCAAAGAGTCTAGCGGGTTTGTTAAGAAGAGGGTGAGGTCATCGGCGAAAAGCGCTACCTTCTGCAGGGTATCATGTATCTGAAGGCCTTGGACTCCTATATTTTCCCTAATTGCCTCTGCTAGCGGCTCCATAACTAGGGCGAAAAGAAGCGGGGACAGGGGGCACCCCTGCCTGGTCCCGTTGCTAATGGGAAATTTAGGTGAACAGAAACCCAATCCTTTAACCACCGCCGTCGGGCAGGTGTAGAGGGCTGCGACAGCAGTCTGGAACACTCTGGGGAGCCCAAAACGCTCCATAGTGCAGAACATGTATTCCCACCTCACCCTGTCAAACGCTTTTTCTGCATCCAGGGACAGGGTGAGGAGGGGCAATTCCATATCAGCTGCTTCCATAAATATATTTAGGAGTCTACGGGTGTTATCAGTACCTTGCCTGCCCTGGATAAATCCCACTTGGTCCAAATGGATAAGTGAGGGTAGATGTTTTCCAAGTCTAGTTGCCAAGACTTTGGCATAGACCTTGACGTCGACATTAATTAGCGAAATTGGTCTGTAGCTCTCGCAGAACGAGGGATCTTTCCCATCTTTGGGAATGGCCAGAATGCTAGCCTCCAGGTATTCGGGAAGGAAAGTTCCAGTTTCTGCAACTTCCTGGTAGAGGCGTAGTAGAACCGGGGATAAGAGGTGGACAAGATTACGGTAGAATAGACCCGTGAACCCATCGGGGCCAGGTGCTTTATGAGGCTTCAAAGCGAGGATAGCCGCCTTTACCTCCTCTATGTCAAACGGGGCGAGTAGATCATCAACTGATTCTACATTCAAAGAAGGGAGGTTTAATTTTGCCAGGAACTGCTGGATAGCCAGTCTGTCTACCTCAATCCTTGAGGATTCATTTTTTAAATTGTATAGGGATGTGTAATAGGCAGCAAATGCCTTCCCTATGGCTTTTGGAGAACGAACTACGCCCGCAGGTGTGGTTATCCGGGGGATTCTAGCTTGAACCGCACGGTCTCGAAGTTTACGGGCAAGTAACCTGTCAGCTCTATTCCCTTTGTAGAAATATAACTGTTTAAGTCTCACTAGATTGGCTTCGACCCGAAGCTGCTCTCTCTTGTTGATTTGTTCTCTGATGGAACCTATCTGTTCAGCTAGGGTAGGCGAAGGAGCATTTTTGTTACTCAATTCGGTTTGCCTCAATTCAGCATATAATTTTGCAAGGGGGAGTTTGTTTTTAGCCTTCTGGATTGAGCTCATTTTAATAAAGTGACCCCTAAGATAGGCTTTAAATGAGGCCCACAATATTTCCTGGCTTGTGTCGCCCGTGTCGTTGAGTCTTAGAAAGTCTGAGACGGTCTCAATAATTTGAGGGATTTCTGTTTCAGAGAGAAAGTGGTCTGGGAGTTTCCAGGAGGGCCTACTGTCGGGGGGGCGCAAGTCCAAGCATCCAACACTTACCAAATCATGGTCCGACCATGGGCACGGTCGTATACGTGGGGTGCAGAATTGGTCTAACGTCCAGGAGTCACAAAGCAAGTAATCAATCCTGGAGTAGGAGTTGTGTGGTTTAGAGTGATGGGTGTAGTCCCTATTAGTTGGGGCGAGGCAGCGCCAGATGTCGTAGAGACCATGTTGGTACATGAGCTTGCGCAGTGCATTGGATTGAGTATTAAGGTTGCGGTCAGTAGGATAAGCTTTAGGAGTCTTTTTGTCTAAGATGGGGTCCCAAACCAAGTTCAGGTCCCCTCCTATCAACAGGTGGCCTCTCCTAACTTCACTCAATCTCCTTAGAAACTTTCTCAAAAAGGGTATCTGCTTAACGTTTGGGGTATAGATTGAAGCCAGGGTATATAAGATACCGTTTAGGGTACAAATCAAAATCAGATATCTACCTTCGGGGTCACGTTCTATGTACTCCGTAGTACAGCAGACATCTCTGTGAAGTAGGATCGCTACTCCTCTTTTTTTTTCAGTGAAAGATGCAGTTTCACATATGGGATAGTGAGCTGGGTTACGATAAGGTCTAAGTTCTTTATTCCAGTGTGTCTCTTGGAGAAAAACAATGTGTAATCTATGGGCATTCAAAAAATTGGACAGGAGACTTCGCTTAGTAGGGGAATTTAAGCCCTGGACATTCAGGGTGGCTACAGTGATAGGAGCCATAGGGTTCGCAGAGTAGAGGTCTCTTTTGGGTAGAGGAGAGGGGAGGGGGGGTAAGGAGGGAAAAGCAGGTTGCAGGAGGGGGAGTAGTTGTGGGGAAGGAGGTAGATAAGGTGTTGAAAGGAAGATAAGCTTCGCTCTCCTACTTAAGGGTAATGTATAGTGTCACAAAGACTGTCAAGACTTAGTGTGATGTGTATATTACACTATCTCAATGAGTGCTCTTGCTAGCGATAGCAAGGGAACACAACTATCAAGGTGGGGGGGGAGGCCAAGTGTGAGGCCTAACCCCAGTCAGCCATTTGTGGCTCGTGCTTCTGATCTAAACTAGCATTGGGGTTCTTCTACCGGCGTCTAATAAATCTTATTACTTGGAGTGTGTGATGGCTCAAGCATAGTAAATACATAACTCAAGATAGGTCAAGCATTGGTGAAATTCAATATACCTAAACATGGCAGTCCAACTATAAACAAATAACAATCATTGGTAAAGGTAATATGGTAAGAATGGAGCTCATGCAAGACCCTATAACGTGGTGAAGGGAGGGCGGGGAGGACGAAGTCAGATAGTAACAAACGGTGGACCAAAGTCCAATTTCGTCTGATTACCCCCCGCATTCCCCACCACCCATAGTGTGTGGCAGCCCTCAGATGACAAGAGCAAAATTCCTAGAGAAAGGAAACATAAAATGAAAAAAAAAAAAAAAAAAAAAAAAAAGGAAAAAAAACAAACAATAGTGACATTACAAAGTTCTCAGGACATCTGAATATGCATTTGGGAATGGCGAAAAAGTCATAAACAGTGGCGGTAAGGACATCCTGAATAATAGCAAATTACGTTACTTCTGAACCGGTTGGTAAAACTGTAAATACATAACAATCAACGAAGGGGTAGTATCCCAACAGATCAACACTTGAGTGACACTTCAGTGTGGCGAGGGGAGCATGGGGAGGACAAAGTTAGGTGGTGATACGACTAAATTATAGTCAAGCTTCGTCTAATTACACCCCAGGCCCCACATCGCCTACGATGCGTGGCAGTCAACTTGCGGATAGAGCAAAGCTTAGGGAAAGCAAACTCTCTAAAATGTCAGTATGTTTGAATATGTTATCAAAATAGGGAACATTCCACAATCAATAGTAATGATATCATTTTGACACTCTAAGGCAGTAATTGAAATATGAAGGTAGAGAAACCTGATAAACAAAATTTTGCTGAAATTATCCATGAGCAGTCGTGAAGGTGGCTTTAGAGGGGGAAGATAGCCCCTAGAGGGGATATCTAAACTCTCAAAGGAAAGTACAGTAACTCCCTACACAGGGTGCGGGAGGAAGAGCTTAGTAAAGGGGATCTTAAGTTGTGTGAGGCTCATCAGTGGCACTACTGGTAGACGGGGTCTGGCCCGATCGCTGTTGATGTTTCTTCTGGGTGTTGTTTAGTCTCTGGGGAAGGGGCCGCCACTCAGGGGCCGAGGCTCTCAGTCCTCTGGTGGGATCTTTGTCGTGATGATCTCCAGGTGGATCTGGTGGTAACAATTCCCACCTCTGCATGAGTTCTCTAGCTTGTTGTGGAGTGGATACTGTATATTGGTGGCCATCCTTAGTGACGTGAAGCTTAACAGGAAATCCCCATCTATATTTTATGGCTTTGTCTCTCAACAATCTAGTGTAGGGCTGATAGTGGCGCCTTAGTTGGAGAGTGTGTGGGGAGAGGTCTTGATAGACTTGTAGGTCAGAGTACTGTTCTGGGAGGTTTCTGCCACCTACTAATGCTCGGAGTAGTTTATCTCTAAAGGTGTAATAGTGTAGCCGCGCTACAACGTCTCTCGGCTTATCTCCTTCTGCTGACCTGGGTCTCAGTGCCCTGTGTGCCCTATCAATCAGCATTTCCTGACCTTCCTCTGGGCCAACAATAGTGGTGAAAAACTCTCGTAGGTATTTGTCTAGGTCTTGAGGGAGGACAGACTCCGGAATACCCTTCACTCGGATGTTATTGCGTCGGGTGCGGTCTTCGAGGTCGGCTAGCTTGACCTCTAGATCGGAGATTTGTTCAGCTAGGCACTGAGAGTAGCCAAGCAGGTTGGTATGGTCGATCATTAAATCTTCTTGCTTACGTTCAATGGTGTCGGTGCGTTCTCCAATAGAAGCTATATCACGTTTCAGATCTGCATGGCTCTTCTCGAATTTCTTAGAGAGGGAGTCGTGGTGAGAGGCCAAGAGTGTGGTAATAGAATCCATAAGGTCAACAACACTTTTTTGACTGTGAAATAATAGCAGTCAGTTTCCTTTACACGTGTGCGTTTCAGTGCCTGCCTGCCAGGACACAGTGTCACCCCAGTGCAACTCATATCTGGTGTAACAGTAGTTTACATTTAAAAAAAACAAAAACACTTTTTGACTGTGAAATAATAGCAGTCAGTTTCCTTCACACGTGTGCGTTTCAGTGCCTGCCTGCCAGGGCACAGTGTCACCCCAGTGCAACTCATATCTGGTGTAACAGTAGTGTACATTTAAAAAAAAAAAAAAAATTTTTTGACTGTGAAATAATAGCAGTCAGTTTCATTAACACGTGTGCGTTTCAGTGCCTGCCTGCCAGGGCACAGTGTCACCCCAGTGCAACTCATATCTGGTGTAACAGTAGTGTACATTTAAAAAAAAACAACAACACTTTTTTGACTGTGAAATAATAGCAGTCAGTTTCCTTCACACCTGTGCGTTTCAGGGCCTGCCTGCCAGGGCACAGTGTCACCCCAGTGCAACTCATATCTGGTGTAACGGTAGTGTACATTTAAAAAAAAAAAAACACTTTTTTGACTGTGAAATAATAGCAGTCAGTTTCCTTCACACGTGTGCGTTTCAGTGCCTGCCTGCCAGGGCACAGTGTCACCCCAGTGCAACTCATATCTGGTGTAACAGTAGTGTACATTTAAAAAAAACAACACTTTTTTGACTGTGAAATAATAGCAGTCAGTTTCCTTCACACGTGTGCGTTTCAGCGCCTGCCTGCCAGCCAGGGCACAGTGTCACCCGAGTGCAACTCATATCTGGTGTAACAGTAGTGTACATTTTAAAAAAACAACACTTTTTTGACTGTGAAATAATAGCAGTCAGTTTCCTTAACACGTGTGCGTTTCAGTGCCTGCCTGCCAGGGCACAGTGTCACCCCAGTGCAACTCATATCTGGTGTAACAGTAGTGTACATTTAAAAAAAACAACACTTTTTTGACTGTGAAATAATAGCAGTCAGTTTCCTTCACACGTGTGCGTTTCAGTGCCTGCCTGCCAGGGCACAGTGTCACCCCAGTGCCACTCATATCTGGTGTAACAGTACAATTTTGACTGTAATAGATTGAATAGCAGTTAGTTGAAAGCAAGCGTGTGTGTCAGGCCTACAGCGTCTACTCTGCCAACTTCTGCCAGTGCACAGTGCCACTCATATCTGTTGTCACAGTAGCTTGCACGCATAGTACCACTAATCGGAAAAAAAATGACAGGCAGAGGCAGGCCACCCCGCAGGGGCCGTCGTGGTCGTGGTGCTGTGATTCCCTTTGGCCCTAGAATAATGCCCAGTGTTCAGAGGCCACGTACCCCGAACTCGAACAGTTCTGAGGACATAGTTGACTGGCTAACACAGGACACCCAATCTTCTACAGCTTCCGCTCGGAACCTTGACGCACCATCCTCCAGCTTATCTTCGGGCACCTCTCAAGTTACCACTCGCCCACCTGCCGCCACCACCAACACTAGCACCACAGCCGCTTCACTTGATCTGTCAGAGGAGTTATTTACACATCAGTTGGAAGAAATGAGTGATAGTGATGCGCAACCATTATTGCCAGAGGATGTAGATAACAGGGATATGTCTCAGTCAGGCAGCATTACACACATGGATGTATGGTGTGATGATGATGATGTTGTACCCACTGCTGCTTCCTTTGCTGAGTTGTCAGATACAAGTGAAGCAGTTGATGATGACGATGCATCCGTGGATGTCACGTGGGTGCCCGATAGAAGAGAAGAAGAAGAGGGGGAAAGTTCAGATGGGGAGACAGAGAGGAGGAGGAGACGAGTTGGAAGCAGGGGGAGGTCATTGCAAGGAGCTAGTGGCACAGTCAGACAGCATGCATCGGCACCCGGGGTCAGCCAGAGAGCACGCCAATCAACGCATGCTGTTGCCACCACCAGAATGCCGTCATTGCAGAGCTCAGCAGTGTGGCATTTTTTTTGTGTGTCTGCCTCTGACAACAGCGATGCCATTTGCAACCTGTGCCAAAAGAGTCGTGGGAAGTCCAACACCCACCTAGGTACAACTGCTTTGCGAAGGCACATGATCGCACATCACAAACGCCTATGGGATCAACACATGAGTACAAGCAGCACACAAACTCAAAGCCGCCATCCTCCTCCTGGTCCAGCATCTTCAGCCACGTCAACCACTGCTGTCCTCCTTGCCCCCTCTCAACCATCCGCCACTCCGTGTCTCGCCTTGAGCAGTTCCTGCTCATCTGCCCACAGTCAGGTGTCTGTCAAGGACATGTTTGAGCGTAAGAAGCCAATGTCACAAAGTCACCCCCTTGCCCGGCATCTGACAGCTGGCTTGTCTGAACTCTTAGCCCACCAGCTTTTACCATACAAGCTGGTGGAGTCTGAGCCGTTCAAAAAATTTGTAGCTATTGGGACACCGCAGTGGAAGGTACCCGGCCGAAATTTCTTTGCACAAAAGGCAATCCCCAACCTGTACTCAATTGTGCAAAAGGAAGTAATGGCATGTCTGGCACACAGTGTTGGGGCAAGGGTCCATCTGACCACTGATACCTGGTCTGCAAAGCATGGTTAGGGCAGGTATATCACCTACACTGCGCATTGGGTAAACCTGGTGATGGCTGCCAAGCATGGAATGCGTGGCTCTGCAGAGGAGTTATTGACACCGCCACGACTTGCAGGCAGGCCTGCTGCCACCTCCTCTACTCCTCCTACTCCATCCTCTTCCATAACCTCCTCGGCTGAGTCCTCCTCTGCTGCTGCGTCTTGCTCCACATCAACGGCACCCCCCCAGCTCCCCAGGTACTATTCCACATCCCGGATACGGCAGTGTCACGCCGTCTTGTGGTTGACTTGCCTGAAAGCAGAGTCACACCGGACCAGCACTCCTGTCCGCCCTGAACGCACAGGTGGATCAGTGGCTGACTCCGCACCAACTGGAGATCGGCAAAGTGGTTTGTAACAACGGAAAGAATTTGGTGGCAGCATTGAATTTGGGCAAGTTGACACATGTGCCGTGCATGGCACATGTGTGTAATCTGATCATACAACGCTTTGTGCATAAGTACCCAGGCTTACAGGATGTCCTGAAGCAGGCCAGGAAGGTGTGTGGCCATTTCAGGCGTTCCTACATGGCCATGGCGCACTTTTCAGATATCCAGCAGCGAAACAACATGCCAGTGAGGCGCTTGATTTGTGACAGCCTGACACGTTGGAATTCAACACTCCTAATGTTCGACCGCCTGCTCCAACAAGAAAAAGCCGTTAACGACTATTTGTATGACCGGGGTGCTAGGACAGCCTCTGCAGAGCTGGGAATTTTTTTGCCACGTTACTGGACGCTCATGCGCAATGCCTGTAGTCTCATGCATCCTTTTGAGGAGGTGACAAACCTAGTCAGTCGCACTGAAGGCACCATCAGCGACATCCTACCATTTGTTTTCTTCCTGGAGCGTGCCCTGCGAAGAGTGCTGGATCAGGCCGTAGATGAGCGTGAAGAGGAAGAGGAAGAGTTGTGGTCACCATCACCACCAGAAACAGCCTTATCAGCATCGCTTGCTTGACCGGCGGCAATGCTGGAAGAGGATTGTGAGGAAGAGGAGTCAGAGGAGGAATGTGGCTTTAAGGAGGAGGAGGAGGAAGACCAACCACAACAGGCATCCCAGGGTGCTCGTTGTCATCTATCTGGTACCCGTGGTGTTGTACGTGGCTGGGGGGAAGAACATACCTTCAGTGAGATCACTGAGGACGAGGAACGGGACATGAGTAGCTCGGCATCCAACCTTGTGCAAATGGGGTCTTTCATGCTGTCGTGCCTGTTGAGGGACCCTCATATAAAAAGGCTGAAGGAGAATGACCTGTACTGGGTGTCCACGCTACTAGACCTCCGGTATAAGCATAAAGTGCCTCAAATGTTACCGAATTACCGCAAGTCGGAAAGGATGCAGCAGTTCCAAAATAAATTAAAAAGTATGCTTTACACAGCGTATAAGGGTGATGTCACAGCACAACGGGAATCTAACAGGGGAAGAGGTGAAAGTAATCCTCCTCCTCCCACGACCACGCCGGCAAGGACAGGACGCTTTACAGATGTGTTGTTGATGGAGGACATGCAGAGCTTTTTAAGTCCTACGCATCGCCACAGCCCTTCGGGGTCCACCCTCAGAGAACGACTCGACCGACAGGTAGCAGACTACCTCGCCTTAACTGCAGATCTCGACACTCTGAGGAGCGATGAACCCCTTGACTACTGGGTGTGCAGGCTTGACCTGTGGCCTGAGCTATCCCAATTTGCGATAGAACTTCTGGCCTGCCCCGCTTCAAGTGTCCTGTCAGAAAGGACCTTCAGTGCAGCAGGAGGTATTGTCACTGAGAAGAGAAGTCACCTAGGTCAAAAAAGTCTAGATTACCTCACCTTTATTAAGATGAATGAGGGATGGATCCTGAAGGGACTGACATTGGGCGATACATTCGACTAAAAAAGGCCTGATGAGATGAGCTGCCTTGGGCTAAAAATGGTCCACACGCTGCTGTATTTTATCTCTGAATGCCGGATGACTTGCGTGACTTATCCGCCACCAACTAGGGTTCAAGCCGCAATGTTCTAGGGCACTTTCTGCCTGGGAAACAAATATCAATTTTTCTGGCTGCTGCTACAGCAGCGGCTGCTACAATACCTAATTTTTCAGGCATGTGTACATGCCTAATTTTTCTGGCCTCTGGTGCTGCACTGTGGCTTCAAAAACCAAACCAAAAAAAAGGCACATAACAGGTATTAAACTGATAAGAATAGAACAACTTAACACACCACTCCTATCTGGTGGCACATTAGATTGCACGCGCAGTGCCCCAAATTTGAAGTAGGAGGACCGACCAAGCATCTTTTTCCATCTCCCGGTTCCTAAAATCGATGCCATATACACGTCCCCTGATAGGGGACGTAACAGGGATTAAACTGATAGGAATAGTACTACTTAACACACCTTATAATAACACAGAGAGAGGCAACGCAGAGAGAGGAGTCTGAAGAAGAGGAGTCAGAGGAGGAAGGTGGCTTTGAGGAGGTGGAAGACCAAACACAGCAGGCGTCCCAGGGGGCTTGTTGTCACCTTTCGGGGACCCTTGGTGTTGTACGTGGCTGGGTGGAGGAAGAGACCTTCAATGACATCAGTGAGGACAAGGAACGGAACATGGCTAGCTTGGTATCCAACCTTGTGCAAATGGGGAGTTTGCGGTTATGCAAATGGCCTGTTTGCGGTTGTTTGCGGTGCGTTAAAGGGACAGTCTAGGCCAAAATAAACTTTCATGATTCAGATAGAGTATGTCATTTTAAACAATTTTCCAATTTACTATTATCACCAATTTTGCTTTGTTCTCTTGGTATTCTTAGTTGAAAGCTTAACCTAGGAGGTTCATATGCTAATTTCTTAGACCTTGAAGCCCACCTCTTTCAGATTGCATTTTAACAGTTTTTCACCACTAGAGGGTGTTAGTTCACGTATTTCATATAGATAACACTGTGCTCATGCACGAGAAGTTATCTGGGAGCAGGCACTGATTGGCTAAACTGCAAGTCTGTCAAAAGAACTGAAAAAAGGGGCAGTTTGCAGACGCTTAGATACAAGATAATCACAGAGGTTAAAAGTATATTATTATAACTGTGTTAGTTATGAAAAACCGGGGAATGAGTAATAAAGGGATTATCTATCTTTTAAAACAATAAAAATTCTGGTGTAGACTGTCCCTTTAAACGGGGAGTTTGGTCTGTCACTGTGAAGCGGGCGTAACCCTTACACTACCTGATCGATACAACATCATACCTGATGTTTTAATGCACGTTATTCCAAACAATTTAGGAATGTTAGGTGATTTATGCCCTTTATGGATTAAAACCAGACTCTGCATCAACTATGTAATTTTCCATGGGAGTTTTGCCATGGATCCCCCTCCGGCATGCCACAGTCCAGGTGTTAGTCCCCTTGAAGCAACTTTTCCATCACTATTGTGGCCAGAAAGAGTCCCTGTGGGTTTTAAAGTTCGCCTGCCTATTGAAGTCTATGGCGGTTCGCCCAGTTCGCCCGTTCGCGAACAGTTGTGGAAGTTCGCGTTCGCTGTTCGCGAACCCAAATTTTTATGTTCGCAACATCACTATTGATTAATATAACACTTGTTTTGCCTATCATATTACCTATTAATCTTAGTGTATAGTTTTAATAGTATTTTAAGTTTGTGATTTCTAGTTTTCCCAATAAAGTAATTAACATTGAAAAATCGTATTATTTGCCTACTTTTACAAAACAGATCAAAGTGTGCAACCTCTAAATATTATCCAATCTTCTTGAGATTTAGCATATATATCTTTTACATCACTGAGACTCGGGCGTAAGCAAAGTCTGCAAACATTTTACAGTTTGTTTTTTGCCTTAGAAAAGGAAATACCCTAATATATATATATATATATATATATATACACACAAACAAAAAGGCATTAGCGCACATCCATTTTCAAAAGCACAACATATTTTTTTAACTGCTGCAAAAAATTGTTAGCAAAAAACATCAAGAGACAACTATTCTTTTTAAATAAAATTGGGATCTTAGTCACACAATATGACCATATTCTGCTAAGCCAGTCACCGCTTACAAGATGCCCCAATATAGACTGGTCCTTACACTACAGTCCTTTTGCCACAGAGGGCTGAATCATTCCTGCTTTTACTCTTCATAATAGAATGAGACTCCCTGGCTTAATATTCACAACTCTATTACACTGTCATGAGCACACCTGAGCTTGGGTGGGGTGCTTAAACCAATGGGAGATGGTCAGTCTCCCTGACAGGGCTCAAAACTTCCACTAGCCATTGGCGAGTGGAAATTTAACAGTGACGAGTAGATTTAGTTAGTTAATGTCTACAAACATTATATATCCATAAAAGGGCAAGGATATTTTATTCCCCTAGGGCTATAGGGACCCCATTAGTTCTTAGACTGTTACTTCTGAGCGGATAAATAGGGCAGAGAGAGTGGAGAAAAAAAAATATGGCCTGAGAGAGAAGGGAAGGGGTAAAAAAGAGAGATTGAAGAGAAGAGGGAGTGGAGAAAGATAGATGAGAGATGATAATTATAAAAACAAAATTCCAGTTCTACTATGACCTCACATTAATGTCAACACTCGGAATTCTCTCAGTTCAACAACTTCCTTTTTCTATCCAGCTGTTGTCTTCTCCAGAACCCTTGTTGATGTTGCTAACTTACTTTTGTTAATTTATGTTATAAAACAAAAACAATATTAAATAAATTACTGCAAAATAAGGTATTTCACATTGGCTAAACATATGCAGGGGGGGGGTTAGTAGGTGTGGTGTTGGTGAGCTATGGGTGGGAGGGGTGGGGTAGTGGCGAGTAACATTTTGGGCTGGCTAGTAGCTTAGGGCTTGAAATTTTGAGCCCTGTTATATATATATATATATATATATATATATATATATAAATAGAAGAACAAATACAGCGCTTAGTGGAGTAAGTAAAAGTCCCTATGAATCAATATAAGACTCAAGGCTGTCACGTGATGCTGCCCGAACAACCTGACAGAACACCAATAGGGTCCCCACCACTAGAGGTTTACTGTCAAAAAAGGAAACAAATAGCTGAAAAGATTGGTCACAGGCGCAGGACTAGACTAACCATATAGATATCAAGTATTAAATTGTACAAAGGTAAATGTATGTGCATCCAATACTTAATAAAATATTGGTAAATTTTGTCAAATATCAAAAAACAATAATAATTATTTTCTAATTAAGAGGTTCCCAAAATATCAAAATGATCAGTGTAATCAGTCCACAGATTATTAAGCTTACTATAGAGAGAACATAGAAAAGTCCCAAAAAGTGAAATAAAACTTCCCAAAAAAATCCAAGTGCAGATAATTTGAATCCAAATTAGGGGTTAGTTGGTGTGCCCAAACATCCGTAGTGATAGGTGAACTTCCTACTTACAATAAAATACCTCAATCAAAATGAGGTAAGGGCCACACGAGTTGTTAGGTAGAAAGCTCCCCAGCTGACAGATGATCCGTTGTTCGTCTCGTGGCACTAATCCCTTTTTCCTTTCCCCTCTCACGTTTGTTATGGTCTCATCAAGTATCAAGAAGTCTGTTACAAACTGCTATTTGTGACTGGCCCTTTAAATGGAAGGTTGCCCTGCTTCCCTGGATTTTGGAGAAGCCTATTTGCCAGCCTCCTTCCTCATGACTATGGCCCCTGGAAGATTGTGCCCCTGAGAGTATATTGACTTTTGTTGGGTGTGTGTGGCCCTTTGGGAAACGTCTGGGGACATATTGTGACTCTGGTGAACAATGCCCCCTTTAAGACTATGTCCCCAGACCTGTGAAATGACTTGTCCCTGGCTTTCTCCCACTTGGTTCAGTTTCATTGTGTGCCATTAAGAGTTAAATTTTGTTCAGCTTCAAGAAACCTATTCTACATACAAGTCTGCTGGGATTAGCTCTAATTAGGTTTAGTGATCAACTTTCCCATTGTCTAATCAGACTAGTATTGATAAGGTGGACTGCATTGTTTTATTGTGTGTAATGTTATCTGCTGAAGTAAATGTTGTGGCCTGTCAAAAGGGAGTGTCTCTCTATCTAATATCAAATGTGTGATGGGGGATTTTATGCCTCCCCCTGAGAGTGTCCTGTTTGCATGTAACCTGAATAAAAGCAGGCTGTGTGCTCCAG
The DNA here is from genome assembly GCF_027579735.1 of Bombina bombina. Taxonomy (NCBI): domain Eukaryota; kingdom Metazoa; phylum Chordata; class Amphibia; order Anura; family Bombinatoridae; genus Bombina; species Bombina bombina. Next base: position 17,002,107 of record NC_069505.1, read on the forward strand.
CACATGAGACCTATGTTGACCCTCTAACTTGAAGCTTTGACTCATGTTTGTAGGATACAGCTTATAATCACTACAGGGATTGCTATGCTCTTCATACTCCCTTAGCTACAGGGATTGCTACAGAAGGAAGAGGTTCACCTACTGGAGCCTGGTCATAGGTCCAGGGCGCAGAGCAGACGGCGAGATACCAGCCCAGCAGCGGTGGTTCATAGAGTCTGCATTACTTATGGTGGCTACGCAGCAGTTATAGAGTCTACGGTGCTGCTGCTCCTTTGGTGAGCGCTAGGAGCATCCTTTTCTACGGTCCAACTTCCAGCCAGCCTGGAGGCAACCGTAACAAAGTCTAAAATCAAAATAGAAGCAAGATAGTGCAAAATTGTTTTTTACAAAACACACAGAATTTATTGATAAAAAACACACCAAGGTAAAACCTGCTTACACTTTCTAACCTCAATCCATATATGAGGTATCAGTAGCACTTGTTTAAATGATGATACAACCGTTCACATAGCATACAGTTCGTAGGGAAAGCGTTATATATAACAGGTCATATATGGGCTTTAACAGTAGCCCAGAGGCGTAGATCTCATCCAATTCTTTCCTAACACATTTTAAAGTGTCACAATACCTTATACCTTATACCTTTAAGAAAAAATCTCCACCCATAATCTTTCCGTACTTAAGGAGGAGCGTTACCCTAACTAAATGCATGATTATTAGCAAGTGTTGTCTGAGTGTAATTCCTAGCTGTGTTTTGACATTTGTTATACTCTTAGATAATTCACTGCTAAGTTTTCTTTCAAGCCTTAAAGTACCTTTTGTTGCTTACATTTGAGCAAATCTAAACTGGGCTCTGCAGTTTACATCTCTCCATTAGCAGCTCCTGATTTCTTCCAGCAGCCTGTCAGTTCTCTCTCGCTGCGTGGGTGATGTGATCTGGATCCGACTGAGATGCTCAGAACAAACCTGATACCGCTACCTCTCAGCATGCTTTGGAACGCTGAAACTTTATTTCTTCAAACCACCTTACAACTGGCATCCTAGGGATATTTCCAAGGGAATCTGAGTATATCTACGGACTGCAAGTATTTCTACAGATATATTAACTTTAATTGTCTTTATTTAAAACAAACTTGGTGATTAACGATACAAGTTTATCAATGACTTTTGGCCTAGCGACAGCTCCAAGGATCTTTTCAAAGGTTCTCGGTGCCCTTCTCTCTGTAATCAGAGAGTGGGGTATTGCGGTGTTTCCTTATTTGGACGATATCTTGGTACTTGCTCAGTCTTTACGTTCTGCAGAATCTCACACGAATCAACTAGTGTTGTTTCTTCAAAGACATGGTCGGAGGATCAATTTACCAAAGAGTTCTTTGATTCCTCAAACAAGGGTAACCTTTATAGGTTTCCAAATAGATTCAGTATCCATGACTTTGTCTCTAACAGACAAGAGACGTCTGAAATTGGTTGCAGCTTGTCGGAACCTTCAGTTTCAATCATTCCCTTCAGTAGCTATGTGCATGGAGGTTTTAGGTCTCATGACTGCAGCATCGGACGCGATCCCCTTTGCTTGTTTTCACATGAGACCTCTTCAGCTTTGTATGCTGAACCAATGGTGCAGGGATTATACAAAGATATCACAATTAATATCCTTAAATCCCAATGTTCGACTATCTCTGACTTGGTGGTTAGATCACCATCGTTTAGTTCAAGGGGCCTCTTTTGTTCATGCAACCTGGACTGTGATCATAACAGATGCAAGTCTTTCAGGTTGGGGAGCTGTCTGGGGATCAATATTTTGGAACCTCTCAGCATGCTTTGGAACGCTGAAACTTTATTTCTTCAAACCACCTTACAACTGGCATCCTAGGGATATTTCCAAGGGAATCTGAGTATATCTACGGACTGCAAGTATTTCTACAGATATATTAACTTTAATTGTCTTTATTTAAAACATACTTGGTGATTAACAATACTAGTTTATCAATGACTTTTGGCCTAGCGACAGCTCAAAGGATCTTTTCAAAGGTTCTCGGTGCCCTACTCTCTCTAATCAGAGAGCGGGGTATTGCGGTGTTTCCTTATTTGGACGATATCTTGGTACTTGCTCAGTCTTTACGTTCTGCAGAATCTCACACAAATCAACTAGTGTTGTTTCTTCAAAGACATGGTCGGAGGATCAATTTACCAAAGAGTTCTTTGATTCCTCAAACAAGGGTAACCTTTATAGGTTTCCAAATAGATTCAGTATCCATGACTTTGTCTCTAACAGACAAGAGACGTCTGAAATTGGTTGCAGCTTGTTGGAACCTTCAGTTTCAATCATTCCCTTCAGTAGCTATGTGCATGGAGGTTTTAGGTCTCATGACTGCAGCATCGGACGCAATCCCCTTTGCTTGTTTTCACATGAGACCTCTTCAGCTTTGTATGCTGAACCAATGGTGCAGGGATTATACAAAGATATCACAATTAATATCCTTAAATCCCAATGTTCGACTATCTCTGACTTGGTGGTTAAATCACCATCGTTTAGTTCAAGGGGCCTCTTTTGTTCATGCAACCTGGACTGTGATCATAACAGATGTGAGTCTTTCAGGTTGGGGAGCTGTCTGGGGATCAATATTTTGGAACTCCGTGCGATTCTCAGAGCTCTTCAGTTTTGGCCTCTACTGAAGAGAGAACCGTTCATTTGTTTTCAGACAGACGTCACAACCGTGGTGTATGTCAATCATCAGGGTGGGACTCACAGTCCTCAAGCTATGAAAGAAGTATCTTGAATACTTGCTTGGGCGGAATCCAGCTCCTGTCTAATTTCTGCGGTCCATATCCCAGGTATAGACAATTGGGAAGCGGATTATCTCAGTCGTCAGACTTTACATCCAGGAGAGTGGTCTCTTCACCCAGATGTGTTTTTTCAGATTGTTCAGATGTGGGGGCTTCCAGAAATAGATCTGATGGCTTCTCATCTAAACAGGAAGCTTCCCAGGTATCTGTCCAGGTCCAGGGATCCTCAGGCGGAAGCAGTGGATGCGTTGACACTTCCTTGGAATTATCAACCTGCTTATATTTTTCCGCCTCTAGTTCTTCTTCCAAGAGTGATTTCCAAAATCATAATGGAGCGTTCCTTTATACTGCTGGTGGCTCCAGCATGGCCACACAGGTTTTGGTATGTGGATCTTATTCGGATGTCCAGTTGCCAACCTTGGCCACTTCCGTTAAGGCCAAACCTTCTATCTCAAGGCCCGTTTTTCCATCAGGATCTCAAATCATTAAGTTTGAAGGTATGGAGATTGAACGCTTAGTGCTTAGTCATAGAGGTTTCTCTGACTCAGTGATTAATACTATGTTGCAGGCTCGTAAATCTGTGTCTAGAAAGATTTATTATCGAGTCTGGAAGACTTATATTTCATGGTGCTCTTCTCATAAATTCTCTTGGCATTCTTTTAGAATTCCTAGAATTTTACAGTTTCTTCAGGATGGTTTAGATAAGGGTTTGTCTGCAAGTTCCTTGAAAGGACAAATCTCTGCTCTTTCTGTTCTGTTCCACAGAAAAATTGCTAATCTTCCTGATATTCATTGTTTTGTTCAGGCATTCGTATCAAGCCTGTCATTAAATCAATCTCTCCTCCTTGGAGTCTTAATTTGGTTTTGAAGGCTTTACAGGCTCCTCCGTTTGAGCCTATGCATTCTCTGGACATTAAATTACTTTCTTGGAAAGTATTGTTCCTTTTGGCCATCTCTTCTGCTAGAAGAGTTTCTGAATTATCTGCTCTTTCTTGTGAGTCTCCTTTTCTGATTTTTCATCAGGATAAGGCGGTTTTGTGGACTTTGTTTAAATTTTTACCTAAAGTTGTGAACTCCAACAACATTAGTAGAGAAATTGTTGTCCCTTCTTTGTGTCCTAATCCTAAGAATTATCTGGAGAGATCTTTACATTCTTTGGATGTGGTAAGAGCTTTGAAATATTATGTTGAAGCTACTAAAGATTTCAGGAAGACTTCTAGTCTATTTGTTATCTTTTCTGGTTCTAGGAAAGGTCAGAAGATTTCTGCCATTTCTTTGGCATCTTGGTTAAAGCTTTTGATTCATCATGCTTATTTGGAGTCGGGAAATCCCCGCCTCAGAGGATTACGGCTCATTCTACTAGGTCAGTTTCCACTTCCTGGGCTTTTAAGAATGAAGCTTCTGTTGATCAGATTTGCAAAGCAGCAACTTGGTCTTCTTTGCATACTTTTACTAAATTCTACCATTTTGATGTTTTCTCTTCTTCAGAAGCAGTTTTTGGTAGAAAAGTACTTCAGGCAGCTATTTCAGTTTGATTCTTCTGCTTATAATTTCAGTTTTTTTCATTATAAAGATTAAAACTTTTGTTTTGGGTTGTGGATTAATTTTTCAGCAGAATTGGCTGTCTTTATTTGTATCCCTCCCTCTCTAGTGACTCTTGCGTGGAGTTCCACATCTTGGGTATTTGCTATCCTATACGTCACTAGCTCATGGACTCTTGCCAATTACATGAAAGAAAACATAATTTATGTAAGAATTTACCTGATAAATTCATTTCTTTCATATTGGCAAGAGTCAATGAGACCCACCCTTTTTATGGTGGTTATGATTTTTTTGTATAAAGCACAATTATTCCAATTCCTTGTTGATGCTTTTTGCTCCTTTCTTATCACCCCACTTCTTGGCTATTCATTAAACTGAATTGTGGGTGTGGTGGGGGGTGTATTTATAGGCATTTTGAGGTTTGGGAAACTTTTTACAGGTATCCGTTCACGTTTTCGTGAATTTAGAAATGCATGTTTACTATTATTTACAATGAAACCTAAAACATACCACACAGAACTTATTAAGGTCTGCACAACCATATCTTATCTGAGTGGAGAGCCCAGATCCTGGGCAGATAGGTTTTTTGAGATTGGTGATCCTATTTTAGACTCACTAGAAAATCTCTTCACTGCCATGGCAGTCCTATATGAGGACAGTAACAAGCAGAACACAGCAGAAACAAACCTGAGATCCCTGAAACAAGGCAAGAGAAGAGAGCCGTAGAGGATTATGTGGCTGATTTCCAGCTTGGGCCACTGACTCTCAGTGGAATTCTGTCTCCCTAAAGAATCAATTTCGATTGAGTTTGTCAGAACACCTTATGGATAAACTGTCTCGTATTGAGCTGCCAGAAACATTAGAATCACTGATAAAAGTATGCATTTCTGTGGACAGAAGGTATAGAGAAAGAAGGGATGAAAAACTCCTTCCAGATCTTTATACAAAGAAAAGTTTTGCCACACCATATGAAAAACTAAGTAACACTCCGGTTCCTATGGAAATAGGCACAATAAAGGGACCTCTCTCCCAAGAGGAAAAATCAAGGTGACTTATGGCAAACTTATGTATGTACTGTGATAGCAAAGATCATACCGCCTCCTCATGCCCTACACTGAATCGTCAGAAAAGGGTAAGATATTACATATGTATACTGATAATAACCTTAAACAAGAAACTCACCTAGCAATTATATTGTCTTTGCAGTGGGATCAACATCATCTTCAGAGCGAGGGGGCTTTTGGGATGTTTATCGATCAAAAAGTTGTTTAAAAAAATAAAATACCAAGTGTGCTTAAGCAAACTCCTGTATTTGTAAAAGTTATTGATGGTTCTAATTTTTTAAAAGGACCTATAACACACCACACCATGCCCATTCTTACAACTATAAATAATAGTCATAAAGAATACATATCTTTTGACATCATACCAAGTTCTTTACATTCTATAATCCACGGTTATCCATGGTTACGGTTATCCATGGTTACAAAAACATAACCCCTCAATAGATTGGATTAATAATAAGATTACTTTTACCTCAAGCTACTGTTCCTCCATATGGTATCCATATGTGGAAATAAAGCATATAGAACCCCCGCTACCTAAAGAATACCTGGAATTTTCAGATGTGTTTGATTTAAAAGAAGCAGAAAATCTCCCTTCACACAGGCCATATGATTGCCTCATAGACACTAAACCAGGGGCAATAATTCCTTTTGGGCGTATAATCCCACTATCCCCAAAAAAATTACAACATTTTAGGCATTACTTGGATTAAAATTTAAGAAAAGGGTTCATCTCTCCCTCCACATCCTCAGCAGCAGCTGGTATTTTCTTTGTCACTAACAAAGATGGAACCCTCAGACCCATTACTGACTATAGAGCCCTAAATTCCATAACAATTAAAAATCAATATCCTCTTCCACTCATCCCTGAGCTTCTTGAAAGATTGAACAAAGCCACTATATTCACTAAATTAGACCTAAAAAGGGCATATAATTTAATCAGAATAAAGACTGGGGATGAGTGGAAGACTGCTTTTAGAACCAGATACGGTCTTTTTCAGTACATTGTCATGCCTTTTGGCTTATCCAATGCACCAGCTACTTTTCAGTTTTTTATAAATGACATTTTTAAAGATTTAATGGATGTGTGTTGTAATATATTTGGATGATATCCTTATTTATTCAAAGAATATCTCGGAACACACAAAACATGTAAGATGGGTACTAGCCAGATTAAGATTAATTAATTAATTATTAACATAAAGTTTATGCCAAAATAGAGAACTGTCAATTCCATGTAAAAACAATAAAATTCCTAGGCTACATCATCTCTCCAGAAGGTATCAAAATGGATCCAGAAAAAGTTTCTGCTATTATTAACTGGCCAAAACCAACAATAGTAAAATCACTGCAGAGATTTTTGGGATTTTAAAACTTTTATAGAAGATTTATATACCATTTTTCTTCAATTGTAAAACCCTTCACCAAATTAACAGGTAAACAAAGATTTAAATGGGATCTTGAGGCCCAAAAAGCCTTTGATCAACTAAAACATAGCTTCACTACTACTCCAATCCTCCCATTACCAAACCCAGATCATCAATTCACTCTTGAAATGTTGGAATTGGAGCTATTCTTTCTCAACGAAGCCTTACCTCATCTGCTCTTTACCAATTGTTTACTTCTCAAGACTACTAACTCCAGCAGAAATTAACTATAATAATTTCCATTAAATGAGAAGTAGTTATGCTCAAAAATAAATAATATACTTTCCAGTATAAATGATTTTTGTTCTACAAACATCTCAGGATCTTTCTCCAAATAGTTACCTATTGCTTCAATTCCCCATTTATGATCTATAGAAGTGTATAGAACATGGGTAGAGTCCTTGATGTATGAACTAAGATTTTTTGACAAATTATTTCCTTCAGGTGGAAGGTACTTCAATGGGGACGAGATTCACGTCAATCTATGCCAACCTCTTGATGGGGTATTGGGAGGAAAGTTTCATCCCATTGGTAGAGCCTGGCGTGAATCTCGTCCTCTTTAAAAGATATATAGATGGCATACTTATTGTATGGCAGGGTAGCGAATCCGAACTCATTGACATGTTCGATAATATGAATAACAATAATGAAGGCTTAAAATTCACTTATCAACATAGTACCCACAAAATCACTTTTCTAAATTTGGAGATTTCTGTGGAAAATAATACATTTGAAACCAAGACTTTTTTAAAAAAAAAAAAGTTGATTCCAACAATTATATTCATGGTAAAAGTTGCCACTACAAAAAGTGGGTTGATAATATACCTGTGGGACAATTCCTCAGGGTCAGAAAAAAACTATTCAAAATATGATGATTATGAAAATCAAGCACTTATTCTCGAAAAAAGATTTCAAGAAAGAGGATATGAACAGAATTGTCAGGTTAGGAAAAGTCCAGAAGAAGACCCAAATGCTAGGGCGAACTTAAACAACTCCCTTGCACTCTGAGTTTAATCCAGGACGTGACCCCATGACAACCTCTAAAATACAATGTACTCACGATATGGAGCAGGGTTAGCCTGAGTCCAAAGTAATTCAAGATATCAGCCAAATAGACTTCTGAGTAAGGAACTGGTTACAGGAAAAGTCTTCCACAGAATCAATAGAGCAGGGATAGTCACTTATACTCAGACAGAGGAAGGGTAAACAAGAAACAGTTAATAATGCAGGAGTAGGTAACTTGTTATCAGGCAGTTTGAGGGTTAATACTGTGTAGTCAGTCCTTGAAAAGTTTGGCAACAGGTTATCAGGCAGTTTGTAGGTTTATACTGAATAGTCAGTACATGCAGAGTTAGAAAACAGGATAACAGGTAGTTTGAGGGTTAATACAGATTAATCAGTACTTGCAGGGATTGGCAACAGGTTGTCATGCAGTTTGAGAGTTTCACAGAATAGAAAGTCTTTGCAATGTTTGGCAACAGGATATCAAGCAGTTTGAAGGTTTACACTGAATTAACAGTATTTGCAGATTTTTGGCAACAGGTAAACATGCAGTTTGAGAGTTTCACAAAATAGACAGTCTTTGCAATGTTTGGCAACAGGATATCAAGCAGTTTGAAGGTTTACACTCAGTAAACAGTATTTGCAGAGTTTTGGCAACAGGTAAACAAGCAGATTGAGAGATTCACAGAATAAATAGTACTTGCAATGTTCGGCAACAGGTTATCAGGAAGTTACAGGATTAACCCAGGATAGTCAGTCTTTGCAGAGTTTGGCAGTTAGAGAGATTCCACAGCGAAGTCCTAACAGGAGCCACAAAGAGTAACAAACAAATGGGCACTGAAGAAACAGGAAGCCTGAAATAAAAAGCCTGGTAGTGACATCATCAGGAAGGGGGCGGCTCAGACTACCTGTTAATCAAGAACACAGAGAGGACAGCTGGAGTTCCAGCAGCCGAGCGTGACAGTGCCCCCTCCTCAAGGACCCCTCAGGGGGACCCGACCGGGCCTGTATTTCTTGTGAAAAGACTTGACAAGAGCTGGAGCATGAACATGAGATTCTGGTTCCCAAGATCGTTCAGAGATAGGATAGCCTTTCCAATGGACCAGGTAGTACAGCCGATTGCCCCGTAGCTTGGAATCCAAAATCTGGCTGACTTCAAACTCAGAAGTTCCCTCTACGGAAAGTGGAGGAGGTGGTTTACTCTTGATAGAGTACTGGTTGTAGATGACTGGCTTGAGTAAGGAGACATGAAACACTGGATGGATCTTGAGAGTCTTGGGTAAAGCCAGGCGGTATGCAGAAGAACAAACTTTAGAAACAATTCGAAAAGGTCCAATGTACTTAGGACCCAACTTAGTACAAGGTTGTTTTAGATGTATGAATTTGGTGGATAAAAATACTCTGTCTCCAGTACGAAGTAAAGGAGCCTTACACCTTCTGCGATCAGCATATCTCTTGTGTCTTAAGGAAGAGGAAAGTAGATTTTGACAAATGAGTTGCCAGTGGTTACTGAGATTTTTCACAATACGATCTGCTCCAGGGACTTCAGTAGAACTGGTAATCATAGGAAAGGTTTTAGGTTCAAAACCATAAGCTGCCTTAAAGGGAGAGGTCTGTAATGAGGCGTTATAGCGTTAGTTGTGAGCTAATTCCGCCAAAGGCAATAACTGAGACCAGTTGGAGTGGTGATGGTCTACATAATGTCTAAGAAAAGATTCTAAGGCTTGATTTACACGCTCAGTCTGTCCGTTGAATTGAGGATGATGTGCAGTAGAAAGAGATATGTTGATTCCGAAGTGCTTACAAAAAGACCTCCAAAACTTGGAAACAAATTGAACTCCGCGATCTGAGACTATGTCAGTGGGAAAACCATGTAAACGAGATATATGTAGAACAAAGAGTTCAGAAAGTTTTTGAGCTGAAGGCAAGCCGGAAGAGGTATGAAGTGAGCAGACTTGGAGAACCGATCCACCACTTCCCAAATGGTCGTATTTCCAGCAGAAACAGGAAGATCAGTAACGAAGTTCATGGATAAGTGAGACCAAGGGTAATGAGGAATAGGAAGAGGGTGTAATAGACCAAACGGTCGATGAGAAGATTGTTTGTTCGAAGCACAAGAACCACAAGCAGCAATATAATCCTTAACATCCCTCCTCGTAGTGGACCACCAAACATGCTGCTTCAGTTTCCACAAAGTATTCGTTTCTCCAGGATGACCTGCTGAAATGTTGTTGTGAGCCCAACGTAGAAGCTTAAGACGTAATCCTTTGGGTACATACAGGATACCAGAAGGTAGTTTGCAAGAAGATGGTACCCGGACTTGAGCAGCATGTAAAGCCTGTACTGGAAAAGAGGATACTTGAGCCAAAACTTTGACTGGACGTAGTATAGGTTCAGAATCCAAAGGAGAAGGCTCCGAAGATTGGAACTGCCTAGATAAAGCATCTGCCTTGGAATTTTTTGAACCAGGAACATAGGAAAGTACAAAATTAAACCTGGAGAAGAACAAGGCCCACCGAGCCTGACGAGGATTGAGACAAGTAGCTGTGTGGAGGTATAAAAGATTCTTATGATCTGTCAGAATGAAAAAAGGTTGACTGGTACCCTCTAACCAATGCCTCCATTCCTCCAAAGCTAATTTTATAGCCAAAAGCTCCTTATTGCCCACATCATAATTTAACTCGGCAGGATTGAATTTTTTCGAAAAGAATGCCACAGGATGTATCTTGCTGGTAGTCGGATCACGTTGGGAGAGAACAGCTCCAGCTGCTATAGAAGAAGCGTCAACCTCCAAAATAAACTGGAGATCAGGAATTGGATGACTGAGAAGAGTGCTGAAGAAAATGCTGATTTTAGCGTTTCAAAAGCCTGTACTTCCGAAGTGGACCAGTTCTTACAATTTTGCCCTTTCTTAGTAAGAGAAGTGAGCAGAGACGTGATGTCAGCAAAGTTCTTAATAAACTTTCTATAGTAATTGGCAAAGCCAAGAAACCTCTGCAGGGATTTGAGAGTAGTTGGTCTGGGCCAGTCCTTGATAGCCGAAAGTTTAGCAGGATCCATCTCAAAACCTGATTCTGAAATGATATAACCCAAAAAGGGAATGGAACTCTGATGAAAAGAGCATTTCTCCAATTTAGCGAACAGGGAATTGTCTCGTAACCTCTGAAGTACCAGTCTTACATGATGTACATGTTCCTGTAATGTTTTGGAATAGATCAGAATGTGGTTGAGATAAATGATAACAAATTGATTTAGATAGTCTCTGAAGATTTTGTTAACAAAGTGCTAAAATACTGCTGGTGCATTGCACAATCCGAATGGCATTACTAGATACTCGTAGTGACCAAATCTAGTGTTAAATGCTGTCTTCCAATTCGTCTCCTTTACGGATTCTGACCAAATTGTAGGCCCCACGGAGATCTAACTTGGAAAAAATAGAAGCACCTTGAAGACGATCAAATAACTCAGGAATGAGCGGCAGAGGATAGCTGTTTTTGACAGTAATCTGATTCAAGGCCCGATAATCGATACAGGGATGGAGACCTCCATCTTTTTTCCCAATGAAGAAAAAACCCGCACCCACAGGTGATGAGGAAGTACGAATAAATCCTCGGGCTAAGTTGTCCTTTATGTATTCCTCAAGAGAGACATTTTCTTGACGAGAGAGGGGATAGGTCCTTCCCTTAGGTAGAGGAGCCCCTGAAAACAATTCGATAGGACAGTCAAATATCCGGTGTGGAGGTAATGTCTCCGCCTCCTTCTTAGAAAACACATCACTAAAGGCATGATAGTAATTAGGCAATGAATCAGGAACTTCCACCATAGCTACGACAGGACCAGATGGTTTTGAGGGATTTTGCAGGCAATGTTTGAAACAGGTAGTTCCCCAGGAAATAAGTTCTCCTTTAGACCACGAGAAGACTGGATCATGAAGCTGCAACCAAGGTAACCCCAGAATCAACGGTATGTGGGGAGAAGTGATGACGTCAAAACGAATAACTTCAGAATGGACTATGCCCACAGACAAAAGAAGAGGAATGGTAGAATTTTGTATGATACCAGAACCTAAAGGCTGTCCACTAACAGTGGTTACCTTAATTAACTGTTTCTTGGCTTGAAGAGGAATCCTGAGAGAGTCAGCAAAGTTTGAATCAATGAAAATTCCAGCAGCTCCAGAGTCAATGAGGGCTTCAGCTCGAAACTTGGTGTCTCCAAAAGAGATAGTTACAGGAACAAAAAGTTTAGAATTGAGGGAAGACATGGGATTCTGGCTTAACTCTGTCCCTCTATCAAAAGTTAAGCCTTGGCTTTTACTGGCCGGATAGGACAGTCCTTCAGTAAATGTCCTTTGGTACCACAATACAGACATAATCCAAGAGTACGCCTTATATGGCGTTCAGCTTCTGACAATTTAATAGCTCCTACTTCCATGGGTTCCACAGACTCAGGAGATTGGGAATTATTATGAGACAGACTTGAGGTTCGAATAGGAGGACGAAAAGAAGATTTAACAAAGGATCTCCGATTCCTTTTTTTTTTTTTCTCTTTATTTATATGTAAAGAACAGTAGATACATGAGAATCAAATTACAAATCTTGCGCCACGCAGGGCCCATCATACTGTGTGGTACAAAGAAACAAAAGCAAGAAAAAAAACAACACTGTAAGGATTTTATCTGTAAATCCACAAATTAAGGTATATCAATGTAAAACATCTAAAATCAAATATATACCTGTTGGGTCCTCTCTCTTCCTTATCTGCTCTTTACATACTTTTTTCCCCTTTCTTCCCTTATTTTTTCAAAGAACAAACTTAATCATCATGATACAAGATAATCTTCAAAACTTGAAAGTCACGCAACATACGAACAAACAAACAAACCAAAAAAACAAAAACAAAACGAGAAGGAAAAAAAAAAAAAAAAAAAAAACATACTTTGGTCCTACCCCCCCTCCCCTCCGCATCTACCCCACACTCCTCTCAAGGCCGCTCAATCCAGGTATGTGGAAAGACATTTAATAGCGTCAGTTCCGCAAAGCTCACTGAAGCTAAGAATGGGGAGAGGATCACTCTCTGGAGTGCAGCTGGGAAAGACAAAATAACAGGAGACCATTTCCATAGAAACTTCTTAATTCTATTCTCAGATACATCACACAGGTAGTGTGACTCAAAGAGAATTTGATTTTGAAGAGTTTCAAAAATCATAGAAAGTCCGGGTGCATGCCTGGCTTTCCAGTTTTTAAGTATACAGAATCTTACTGCCAGAATAATTGTATTAAGGCCATTTACAGTATTACTATTAAAAACATCTTTTAGCTGAAATAAGAAAATAATATCCTCGGCGGAAAGGGCAATTGTAACTTTATATGATTTATTGAACCAGTAAATAATTTTCAGCCATAGTTGTTTAACTTTGGGGCATGACCAGAACATATGAAGTATATCCACTCTGGTATGTGCACAATACGGACATATATTAACCGCAGAGGGATAAATCTTCCTATCTTCCTGAAGATGTTCAGAATGCCGGGCGACAAGAGTAATACACAAATTGATAAGACCCTCCAATGAATCGGGGAATTCCCGAAATACAAGTTCATCCTTAAGGCGTTCGCAAAGTCCCTTGTGAAAGGCTGCCTGAAAGGCTCCATGGTTCCAATCAGTTTCTGCGGTTAAAGTCCTGAATTCAATAGCATATTGAGCTACCGAAAGGGATCCCTGTGTCAGATCCAACAATCCTGCCTCTGCAGCTGCAGACCTCCCAGGCTTGTCAAAAACAGAAGAAAAAATGGACACAAATAATTCCACATCCTGTAGTAAAGGATCATTCTTCTCTAAAAGAGGAGACACCCAGGCTAGAGCCTTACCCTTCATGAGGGAAATAATAAAGATGATCTTGGAAGTAGAATTGGAAAAAACTTGAGGATTGTTTCTGAAGTGTAAACGACATTGATTAAGGAATCCACGGCACTCTTCAGGATTACCGTCATATTTATCTGGAAGTGGGATTCGTGGTATATACTGTCCAACAGGTTGAGGTGGGTTAAAGACAGCACTGGAGCTAGTAGCAGCTGCAGTAGGAGTCACAGTAGCTTGAGAAGGAGCGGAGAGGTTATGTAGCAGAGCAGTAATCTGGTCAAGCTTGGAATCCAAAGATTGCAAATGAGCAGAATGATTTCCCAGAAGTTGCCCTTGTAGAGCCACAGCCCTGGATAACTCATCAGGGTCCATATTATGGCCTGTTTGTACTGTAAGGTTAGGAAAAGTCCAGAAGAAGAACCAAATGCTAGGGCGAACTTAAACAACACCCTTGCACTCTGAGTTTAATCCAGGACGTGACCCCACGAAAACCTCTAAAAAACAATGTACTCACGATATGGAGCAGGGTTAGCCTGAGTCCAAAGTAATTCAAGATATCAGCCAAATAGACTTCTGAGTAAGGAACTGGTTACAGGAAAAGTCTTCCACAGAATCAGGAGAGCAGGGATAGTCACTTATACTCAGACAGAGGAAGGGTAAACAAGAAACTGTTAATAATGCCGGAGTAGGTAACTTATCAGGCAGTTTGAGGGTTAATACTGTGTAGTCAGTCCTTGAAGAGTTTGGCAACAGGTTATCAGGCAGTTTGTAGGTTTATACTGAATAGTCAGTACATGCAGAGTTAGAAAACAGGATAACAGGTAGTTTGAGGGTTAATACAGATTAATCAGTACTTGTAGGGATTGGCAACAGGTTGTCATGCAGTTTGAGAGTTTCACAGAATAGACAGTTTTTGCAATGTTTGGCAACAGGATATCAAGCAGTTTGAAGGTTTACACTGAATTAACAGTATTTGCAGAGTTTTGGCAACAGGTAAACAAGCAGATTGAGAGATTCACAGAATAAATAGTACTTGCAATGTTCGGCAACAGGTTATCAGGAAGTTAGAGGATTAACCCAGGATAGTCAGTCTTTGCAGAGTTTGGAAGTTAGAGAGATTCCACAGCGAAGTCCTCACAGGAGCCACAAAGAGTAACAAACAAATGGGCACTGAAGAAACAGGAAGCCCGGAATAAAAAGCCTGGTAGTGACATCATCAGGAAGGGGCGGCTCAGACTACCTGTCAATCAAGAACACAGAGAGGACAGCTGGAGCTTCCAGCGGCCGAGCGTGACAAGAATAAGATTGAAATTGCCAAAGAAAGAGCCAATAAAACAGAAGGAACACCCTGATAGATTACAAAAGAAAAAGGCGAAATAACGATCAGGATACAATATAGTAGCGACCACAATGTAATAAGAAAAATCATATGTAAACATTGGAACTTGATAAAATCTGACCCTATTATAGGAGATAATATAACCCCATTCCCAAAAATTGTATGTAAAAGATCACAAAACTTTAAGGCTAATTTAGCCCCAAGAGAATTTTAAAGAAAATTTAAGACATCCAGAGAAGTTGACCTAACAGGACAAGATCTAAAAGGGTTTTATCCCTGTTTTACCTGCAGAGCTTGTAGATATAGTTCCAACTTAAAGTGCTTACTATCCCCAATACCGGAAAGGAATTTATTATAAGAGATACCATCCTCTGCACACAAAAAGGAGTAGTATATATGCTTAAATGCACATGCAACCTTATTTATTTGGGTGAAACAACTAGAAGCCTGAGGGAACCGGATTCGTGAACATCTCTGTAGCATAGAGAAAGGGAACTTGGATACTCATCTGTACAAACATTTCCAAGAGGTTCATGGGAACAATTTAAAAGATCTCCAATACTGGGGGATTTGTAAGGTACGCTCGGATTGGCGGGGGAGCAACTATGAAAAGAAGTTGCTTCGGAAAGAAGCTGAATTTATATACCATATGGACACCCTCTTTCCAAATGGACTAAACTCGGAACTGGATTTATCTCCATTTCTTTCAGTTTAGAACATTTGGAAACATGTGTGTAGACCCATTAAGTGTGTCCTTCTTTCATACAGCTTCCCTCCAATCCGAGTCCCCCCTTCATATATTGACAAGTCCTGTTTTGATTTTCTGTTCTATGTACTAGGAATATAAAATGTATAGACTGTATGGCAATATGTATTTATATTTATGTGTGCATATATGTATGTATATATGCAGACAAACGTCTCCTCAATTAGTGGTTATAGATCACTTAGGCCTAGATTTGGAGTTTGGCGTTAGCCGTGAAAACCAGCGTTAGAGGCTCCTAACGCTGGTTTTAGGCTACCACCGGTATTTGGAGTCACTCAAAAAAGGGTCTAACTCTCACTTTTCAGCCGCGACTTTTCCATACCGCAGATCCCCTTACGTCAATTGCGTATCCTATCTTTTCAATGGGATCTTTCTAACTCCGGTATTTAGAGTCGTGTCTGAAGTGAGCGTTAGACATCTAACGACAAAACTCCAGCCGCAGGAAAAAAGTCAGTAGTTAAGAGCTTTCTGGGCTAACGCTGGTTTATAAAGCTCTTAACTACTGTACTCTAAAGTACACTAACACCCATAAACTATCTATGTACCCCTAAACCGAGGCCCCCCCCACATCGCCAACACTCGATTAAATTTTTTTAACCCCTAATCTGCCGACCGCCACCTATGTTATACTTATGTACCCCTAATCTGCTGCCCGTAACACCGCCGACCCCTATGTTATATTTATTAACCCCTAACCTGCCCCCCACAACGTCGCCGCCAGCTACCTACAATAATTAACCCCTAATCTGCCGACTGCAAAGCGCCGCCACCTACGTTATACTTATGTACCCCTAATCTGCTGCCCCTAACACAGCCGACCCCTATATTATATTTATTAACCCCTAATCTGCCCCCCTCAACGTCGCCTCCACCTGCCTACACTTATTAACCCCTAATCTGCCGAGCGGACCGCACCGCTATTATAATAAAGTTATTAACCCCTAATCCGCCTCACTAACCCTATAATAAATAGTATTAACCCCTAATCTGCCCTCCCTAACATCGCCGACACCTAACTTCAATTATTAACCCCTAATCTGACGACCGGAGCTCACCGCTATTCTAATAAATGTATTAACCCCTAAAGCTAAGTCTAACCCTAACACTAACACCCCCCTAAGTTAAATATAATTTAAATCTAACGAAATAAATTAACTCTTATTAAATAAATTATTCCTATTTAAAGCTAAATACTTACCTGTAAAATAAATCCTAATATAGCTACAATATAAATTATAATTATATTATAGCTATTTTAGGATTAATATTTATTTTACAGGTAACTTTGTATTTATTTTAACCAGGTACAATAGCTATTAAATAGTTAAGAACAATTTAATAGCTAAAATAGTTAAAATAATTACAAAATTACCTGTAAAATAAATCCTAACCTAAGTTACAATTAAACCTAACCCTACACTATCAATAAATTAATCAAATAAACTACCTACAATTACCTACAATTAACCTAACACTACACTATCAATAAATTAATTAAATACAATTCCTACAAATAAATACAATTAAATAAACTAGCTAAAGTACAAAAAATAAAAAAAAACTAAGTTACAAAAAATAAAAAAATATTTACAAACATAAGAAAAATATTACAACAATTTTAAACTAATTACACCTACTCTAAGCCCCCTAGTAAAATAACAAAGCCCCCCAAAATAAAAAAATGCCCTACCCTATTCTAAATTACTAAAGTTCAAAGCTCTTTTACCTTACCAGCCCTGAACAGGGCCCTTTGCGGGGCATGCCCCAAGAAGTTCAGCTCTTTTGCCTGTAAAAAAAACATACAATACCCCCCCCCAACATTACAACCCACCACCCACATACCCCTAATCTAACCCAAACCCCCCTTAAATAAACCTAACACTAAGCCCCTGAAGATCATCCTACCTTGTCTTCACCTCACCAGGTATCACCGATCCGTCCTGGCTCCAAAATCTTCATCCAACCCAAGCGGGGGCTGGCGATCCATCATCCGGTGGCTGAAGAGGTCCAGAAGAGGCTCCAAAGTCTTCATCCTATCCGGGAAGAAGAGTAGATCCGGACCGGCAACCATCATCTTCCAAGCGGCATCTTCTATCTTCATCCGATGAGGACCGGCTCCATCCTGAAGACCTCCGACGCGGACCCATCTTCATCCGGCGACGTCCAACTGAAGAATGAAGGTTCCTTTAAGGGACGTCATCCAAGATGGCGTCCCTCTAATTCCGATTGGCTGATAGGATTCTATCAGCCAATCGGAATTAAGGTAGGAATATTCTGATTGGCTGATGGAATCAGCCAATCAGAATCAAGTTCAATCCGATTGGCTGATCCAATCAGCCAATCAGATTGAGCTCGCATTCTATTGGCTGTTCCGATCAGCCAATAGAATGCGAGCTCAATCTGATTGGCTGATTGGATCAGCCAATCGGATTGAACTTGATTCTGATTGGCTGATTCCATCAGACAATCAGAATATTCCTACCTTAATTCCGATTGGCTGATAGAATCCTATCAGCCAATCGGAATTCGAGGGACGCCATCTTGGATGACGTCCCTTAAAGGAACCTTCATTCTTCAGTTGGACGTCGCCGGATGAAGATGGGTCCGCGTCGGAGGTCTTCAGGATGGAGCCGGTCCTCATCGGATGAAGATAGAAGATGCCGCTTGGAAGATGATGGTTGCCGGTCCGGATCTACTCTTCTTCCCGGATAGGATGAAGACTTTGGAGCCTCTTCTGGACCTCTTCAGCCACCGGATGATGGATCGCCAGCCCCCGCTTGGGTTGGATGAAGATTTTGGAGCCAGGACGGATCGGTGATACCTGGTGAGGTGAAGACAAGGTAGGATGATCTTCAGGGGCTTAGTGTTAGGTTTATTTAAGGGGGGTTTGGGTTAGATTAGGGGTATGTGGGTGGTGGGTTGTAATGTTGGGGGGGGTATTGTATGTTTTTTTTACAGGCAAAAGAGCTGAACTTCTTGGGGCATGCCCCGCAAAGGGCCCTGTTCAGGGCTGGTAAGGTAAAAGAGCTTTGAACTTTAGTAATTTAGAATAGGGTAGGGCATTTTTTTATTTTGGGGGGCTTTGTTATTTTACTAGGGGGCTTAGAGTAGGTGTAATTAGTTTAAAATTGTTGTAATATTTTTCTTATGTTTGTAAATATTTTTTTATTTTTTGTAACTTAGTTTTTTTTTATTTTTTGTACTTTAGCTAGTTTATTTAATTGTATTTATTTGTAGGAATTGTATTTAATTAATTTATTGATAGTGTAGTGTTAGGTTAATTGTAGGTAATTGTAGGTAGTTTATTTGATTAATTTATTGATAGTGTAGGGTTAGGTTTAATTGTAACTTAGGTTAGGATTTATTTTACAGGTAATTTTGTAATTATTTTAACTATTTTAGCTATTAAATTGTTCTTAACTATTTAATAGCTATTGTACCTGGTTAAAATAAATACAAAGTTACCTGTAAAATAAATATTAATCCTAAAATAGCTATAATATAATTATAATTTATATTGTAGCTATATTAGGATTTATTTTACAGGTAAGTATTTAGCTTTAAATAGGAATAATTTATTTAATAAGAGTTAATTTATTTCGTTAGATTTAAATTATATTTAACTTAGGGGGGTGTTAGTGTTAGGGTTAGACTTAGCTTTAGGGGTTAATACATTTATTAGAATAGCGGTGAGCTCCGGTCGTCAGATTAGGGGTTAATAATTGAAGTTAGGTGTCGGCGATGTTAGGGAGGGCAGATTAGGGGTTAATACTATTTATTATAGGGTTAGTGAGGCGGATTAGGGGTTAATAACTTTATTATAGGTGCGGTGCGGTCCGCTCGGCAGATTAGGGGTTAATAAGTGTAGGCAGGTGGAGGCGACGTTGTGGGCGGCAGATTAGGGGTTAATAAATATAATATAGGGGTCGGCGGTGTTAGGGGCAGCAGATTAGGGGTACATAGGGATAATGTAAGTAGCGGCGGTTTACGGAGCGGCAGATTAGGGGTTAAAAATAAAATGCAGGTGTCAGCGATAGCGGGGGCGGCAGATTAGGGGTTAATAAGTGTAAGGTTAGGGGTGTTTAGACTCGGGGTACATGTTAGGGTGTTAGGTGCAGACTTAGGAGGTGTTTCCGCATAGCAAACAATGGGGCTGCGTTAAGAGCTGAACGCAGCTTTTTTGCAGGTGTTAGGTTTTTTTTCAGCTCAAACAGCCCCATTGTTTTCTATGGGGGAATCGTGCACTAGCACGTTTTTGAGGCTGGCCGCTTGCGTAAGCAACTCTGGTATCGAGAGTTGAAGCGGTGTTAAAAATGCTCTACGCTCCTTTTTTGGAGCCTAACGCAGCCTTTATGTGGACTCTCAATACCAGAGTTATTTTTATGGTGCGGCCAGAAAAAAGCCGGCGTTAGATTTTCGGGTCGTTACCGACAAAACTCCAAATCTAGCCGTTAGAGAACTATCCCTTTAAATGCACATATAGAAATAATTTTTTCTGTTTCTAAAAACACACTAATACACCCTTAGCTACTTACATAAACTGTATCACTATTATTTTTATAGCCTATTATATATGTGTATATACACACACACATATATACAGTATATATATATATATATATATATATATGTGTGTATGTGTGTGTGTGTGTGTGTGTATATATATATATATATATATATATATATATATATATATATATATATATATATATATATAATTATAAAACATCAAATATATCTACATATCACATTATGATATATATGTTGTCGTTATTGTATATATGTTGTAATTTTTATAAATTGATACATTCAGTATTCACTGAAACTAACACTAACACCATAGGGGCTTTCTAATAGAATTTGTAATGTAATATGATTCCCCTTGAAAGAATATGGGTATATTAACACAAATAGAACTACTACATATATTTTTCTTTTTCCTTTCCATTTTTCTTGGTTTCTATATTGATATAATAATGTATAAGATAAGGGTATGTATATAAGATTTATAAAACAAAATGTATCTAAAGATCAGAAGCCAATAACAAAAGCCTGCTACATGATTTTTTTGAAGCCATTTTTATGAAGCCATTAACAATATGTATATGTATACAGTTTAGAGTCCTACACCATCCAATATGTGGCAAGAATTATAACTCACTATCTCATACAAGAATTGTCAAAAGAATAAAAGTCTATTATGATCACTAAGAAGGAGCTATAAATAAAGAAAAATACCATCTTAAATATCTACTAGGATGGATTACCACCTTAAAATCCAATCTATTACAAACTGACCAATCAAATTAGAAGCGTGGGTACTTACGCACTAAACACTACAGCTGGATATCATCTTGAAAAAGCCTGATTTGCAGGTGAAACGTGTTGAACTATATCCGCTGCACTATTACATTCTATATTCATCCATTACGTATTTACTATAGTTTGGCCAACTTTTCAGTACCTCTCACTACCTATGCACTAAAAGTGCGAGTGAAGATTTATCAAAGATCCCCGCGTACATAGTGTACTATGTGCAGGTGGGACTATAGAAGAGACCGGAGACGAGGTAACATAAGGCTATTACCGAAGGAAGCGCGAGACAACCATGTGACGTGCACAGACGTGACTGCGCATCGGAAGCAGAATGCCGTAATCCGTATCGGAAGGAGGACGTCGAAATCTCTCCGGAGGAAGATTATATCGCTGTCAGGGTTTTTCCCTGTTGTGTTTGCCATGTGCTGCTGGCAGCAATTTTACTCACCTCTCTTCCTGACTATGGTGCATTGTGGGGGATGCTGCTCACTTCCTGCACTTCCTTTTATGGCCAGACTGGTGTGCATCATCCATGTGAGACAGGATGCAGTCTCAGAATTGTGATGTCATCACTTATTATTTAAAGGGCTTCTGTTCAGTATGCTTTGCCTTTGCATTGTCTCAGACCTGTTTGTGAGAGTTCCTGTGTATTACCTGGCTGTCTGACGCCCTTCCTGGTTCCTGATCCCTGGCTTGTTCCTGACTCTGCTGTTTTCCTTGTTCCTGATTCTGGCTCGTCTGACTACTCGCTTTGGCTCCTGACTCGGTTCGTCTGACTACCTGCTCTGGTTTTGACTCCTGGCTTGTTATTTGACTTGTGGACTTTTTATTATTTTTTGCTATTAATAAAGGTGTGATTATTTTTGCACTTCTCGTCTCAGTCTGATTCCTGGCACCCTGACAATCGCACAGTTTAGTTAAAACCCTTCCATAGTATCTGAGGAACTTGAGGGTGAGTACCGTTAACTCTTCATTGAGTGATACTGTCATACAAAGGAACTGGATAAAGGTATTTAACATCATATTGTGACGCTTATAAAACACAAGTACTATACAAAGAATTGTGGAAAAGTGATCCATGGACTGAGATAATTTTTGACCATCCTCTGTTTTTTGGAACTAGTTACCTATATACCTTATACTTTGGAACTTCCATACTAGCCACAATTGCCATTTAGGCGCTCTGGTAAAACGTCCCAACAGACACACACATATATATTTTTATATTTTTTCCAAGTCTATGTATATGTTTATTTTTTTAGATTTTGAGCGTATTGTAACGCTTTTAGTACATGTTTTCAACTGTAGTTTCATTTTTAACTGTACCATCTGCTGTGTTTAGTTCAATGATGTATCTCATGTGAGACCAAGCAGCTATATTCCTGTATAAGATACGTACATTAATCATCTCCGGGAGTTTTAGCTATTCTCAGCACACTGTTGTGTACACATAAATTCTGGTTTTATTGTATTCTCTTTTCATTACATTGTATCTATATATGTCCCATTAGAGATACTAGAATTTATTATCTTCCAAGAGATTTAATATTATCTGCTAAGAGTTACTAATTGTGACATTTTTATATTAATCAGTTGTCTCTTATTTAAAGTATATACAGTAGATACTTAAAAATGAGTCCTTTATAATACTCTACTTTTAGCGCCTTCCATTTTTGTCTTTTTGTGTCTAACTGGTGGTGTTTCACGTTGAAGGGGATACCTAGGAGAGGCAGTGAGTTTTAACTTGTCCAGCGCTACACTCTTTTCATTACCAAAAACTACTCTCTATAACTCCTCCTATTGCACCATATAACTGCTCACAATTACTCCTATTGCACCATATAAATACTCCCTATAACTCCTCCTATTGCACCATATAACTGCTACTATTGCACCATATAACTGCTCCCTATAACGCCTCCTATTGCACCATATAACTGCTCCCTATAACTCCTCCTATTGCACCATATAACTGTTACCTATAACTCCTCCTATTGCAGCATATAACCGCTCCCTATAACGCCTCCTATTGCACCATATAACTGCTCCCTATACCTGCTCCTATTTTACCATATAACTGCTCCCTATAATGCCTCCTATTGCACCATATAACTGCTCCCTATACCTGCTCCTATTGTACCATATAACTGCTCCCTATAACGCCTCCTATTGCACCATATAACTGCTCCCTATAACTCCTCCTATTGCACCATATAACTGCTCCCTATAACTCCTCCTATTGTACCATATAACTGCTCCCTATAACTCCTCCTATTGTACCATATAACTGCTCCCTATAACTCCTCCTATTGCACCATATAACTGCTCCCTATAACTCCTCCTATTGCACCATATAACTGCTCCCTATAACTCCACCTATTACACCATATAACTGCTCCCTATAACTGCTCCCTATAACTCCTCCTATTGCACCATTTAACTGCTCCCTATGACTCCTCCTATTGCACCATATTACTGCTTCCTATAACTCCTCCTATTGTACCATATAACTGCTCCCTATGACTCCTCCTATTGTACCATATAACTGCTCCCTATAACTCCTCCTATTGCACCATATAACTGCTCCCTATAACTCCTCCTATTGCAGCATATAACTGTTCCCTATAACTCCTCCTATTGCACCATATAACTGCTCCCTATAACTCCTACTATTGCACCATATAACCGCTCCCTATAACTCCTCCTGTTGCACCATATAACTGCTCCCTATAACTCCTCCTATTGCACCATATAACTGCTCCCTATAAATCCTCCTATTGCACCATATAACTGCTCCCTATAACTCCTCCTATTGCACCATATAACTGCTCCCTATAACTCCTCCTATTGCACCATATAACTGCTCCCTATAACTCCTCCTATTGCACCATATAACTGCTCCCTATAACTCCTCATATTGCACCATATAACCCTCCCTATAACTCCTCCTATTGTACCATATAACTGCTCCCTATAACTCCTCCTATTGCACCATATAACTGCTCCCTATAACTCCTCCTATTGCACCATATAACTGCTCCCTATAACTCCTCCTATTGCACCATATAACTGCTCCCTATAACTCCTCCTATTGTACCATATAAATGCTTCCTATAACTCCTCCTATTGTACCATATAACTGCTCCCTATAACTCCTCCTATTGCACCATATAACTGCTCCCTATAACTCCTCCTATTGTACCATATAACTGCTCCCTATAACTTCTCCTATTGCAGCATATAACAGCTCCGTATAACTCCTCCTATTGTACCATATAACTGCTCCCTATAACTCCTCCTATTGTACCATATAACTGCTCCCTATAACTCCTTCTATTGTACCATATAACTGCTCCCTATAAATCCTCCTATTGCACCATATAACTGCTCCCTATAACTCCTCTTATTGCACCATACACCTGCTCCCTATAACTCCTCCTATTGCACCATATAACTGCCCCCTATAACTCCTCCTATTGCACCATATACCTGCTCCCTATAACTCCTCCTATTGCACCATATAACTGCTCCCTATAACTCTTCCTATTGCTCCATATAACTGCTCCCTATATCGCCTCCTATTGCACCATATAACAGCTTCCTATAACTCCTCCTATTGCACCATATAACCGCTCCCTATAACTCCTCCTATTGTACCATATAACCGCTCCCTATAACTCCTCCTATTGTACCATATAACTGCTCCCTATAACTCCTCCTATTGTACCATATAACTGCTCCCTATAACTCCTCCTATTGCACCATATAACAGCTCCCTATAACTCCTCCTATTGTACCATATAACTGCTCCCTATAACTCCTCCTATTGCACCATATAACTGCTCCCTATAACTCCTCCTATTGTACCATATAACCGCTCCCTATAACTCCTCCTATTGTACCATATAACCGCTCCATATAACTCCTCCTATTGGATAATATAACTGCTCCCTATAACTCCTCCTATTGTACCATATAATCGCTCCCTATATCGCCTCTTATTGCACCATATAACTGCTCCCTATAACTCCTCCTATTGCACCATATAACTGCTCCCTATAACTCCTCCTATTACACCATATAACTGCTCCCTATAACTCCTTCTATTGCACCATATAACTGCTCCCTATAACTCCTCCTATTGTACCATATAACTGCTCCCTATAACTCCTCCTATTACACCATATAACTGCTCCCTATAACTCCTCCTATTGTACCATATAACCGCTCCCTATATCGCCTCTTATTGCACCATATAACTGCTCCCTATAACTCCTCCTATTGTACCATATAACTGCTCCCTATAACTCCTCCTATTACACCATATAACTGCTCCCTATAACTCCTCCTATTGCACCATATAACTGCTTCCTATAACTCCTCCTATTGTACCATATAACTGCTCCCTATAACTCCTCCTATTACACCATATAACTGCTCCCTATAACTCCTCCTATTGTACCATATAACCACTCCATATAACTCCTCCTATTGCATAATATAACTGCTCCCTATAACTCCTCCTATTGCACCATATAACCGCTCCCTATAACTCCTTCTATTGTACCATATAACTGCTCCCTATAATTCCTCGTATTGTACCATATAACCGCTCCCTATATCGCCTCTTATTGCACCATATAACTGCTCCCTATAACTCCTCCTATTTTACTATATAACTGCTCCCTATAACTCCTCCTATTACACCATATAACCGCTCCCTATAACTCCTCCTATTGCACTATATAACTGCTCCCTATAACTTCTCCTATTGTACCATATAACTGCTCCCTATAACTCCTCCTATTGTACCATATAACTGCTCCCTATAACTCCTCCTATTGTACCATATAACTGCTCCCTATAACTCCTCCTATTGTACCATAGTAATGCTCCCTATAACTCCTCCTATTGCACCATATAACTGCTCCCTATAACTCCTCCTATTGTACCATATAACCGCTCCATATAATTCCTCCTATTGCATAATATAACTGCTCCCTATAACTCCTCCTATTGCACCATATAACTGCTCCCTATAACTCCTCCTATTGTACCATATAACCGCTCCCTATAACTCCTCCTATTGCTCCATATAACTGCTCCCTATATCGCCTCCTATTGCACCATATAACTGCTCCCTATAACTCCTCCTATTTCTCCATATAACTGCTCCCTATATCGCCTCCTATTGCACCATATAACTGCTCCCTATAACTCCTCCTATTGCACCATATAACTGCTCCCTATAACTCCTCCTATTGCACCATATAACAGCTTCCTATAACTCCTCCTATTGTACCATATAACTGCTCCCTATAACTCCTCCTATTGTACCATATAACCGCTCCATATAACTCCTCCTATTGCATAATATAACTGCTCCCTATAACTCCTCCTATTGCACCATATAACCGCTCCCTATAACTCCTCCTATTGTACCATATAACTGCTCCCTATAACTCCTCCTATTGTACCATATAACCGCTCCCTATATCGCCTCCTATTGCACCATATAACTGCTGCTCCCTATAACTCCTCCTATTGTACCATATAACTGCTCCCTATAAGTCCTCCTATTGCACCATATAACTGCTCCCTATAACTCCTCCTATTGCACCATATAACTGCCCCCTATAACTCCTCCTATTGCACCATATAACTGCTCCCTATAACTCCTCCTATTGCACCATATAACCGCTCCCTATAACTCCTCCTATTGCACCATATAACTGCTCCCTATAACTCCTCCTATTGCACCATATAATTGCTCCCTATAACTCCTCCTATTGCACCATATAACTGCTCCCTATAACTCCTCCTATAGCACCATATAACCGCTCCCTATAACTCCTCCTATTGCACCATATAACTGCTCCCTATGTTGGGAGGCTGATTTGTACTTCTTAGTAATGGTCATTGGCCGAGAGATATTTCCTGCTAATGCCCATTGGCTGAAGTATTTCCTGATAATGGGTGGATGGTGCCGTCTAGTGGAACTAAAAGATAGCACAGAATAAATTAAGTGGAACTGAGGATCATCAAGATTACTTCCATTGTAAAAGTGTGGACCTAATTGCAAATAGAGGATAAATATTCACTACCCTTTCAACAACCTGTAACAATCAGGTCAAGCTGATAATAGACACTGGTGCCAAATGCAGAGTCATGTCCTTATACACATTACAGTGCATTGACCCCAATGCCCAAATAGACCAGTCAAATAAAGTAAATCTGATAGCTTATGGCGGTCAAACAATTCAGACACTGGTTGCTGCTACACTGACTCTTTCAGGGGGCAAGTTGCTCTAACACATAGTAGATAGTAATGTTAAAAGTCTGTTAGGTATACCAGACAGCAGTGACGTGCAGTAATAGGAGGCAGGGGAGGCAGTGCCTACCCTGTCAAATCAGGGAAAAAAAAGATTTAAATAATATTTATTTAAAATAAAAAAAAGTAGTTTTTTTTTTATTATTATTGGCGATTTTACAAAATGTACACAGTCACACACATCAGTATTATATTATTTTTCTGCGCTTGCGCAGCAGCCAAAATCAGTTAGCATTTCCATTTGTTGCGCAATTAGGAGGCAGTGAGCCGGTCCGCTGCCCTCCAATAATTGCGCAACAATGGATTTAAATTGAAATCCTCTCTTTGCTTGTAGCTGCGCCACCCACTGGTGACTCGCCGGGCCCTCAGTAGCTCCAATGGAGGCGGTTCTCTAAACCGCCTCCATGATGAGCTCTACATCACTCAGCCAATCAGCATTCAGCACTGCCTGCTGATTGACAGAGTGAGTGACGTGTTAGTCACGTGACGACGACGTCGCGCCGGGCTTGTTAGGGCAGCGGGAAGAAGAAGAAGAGAGGGAGCTTCTGCTGCTGCAGCCTGCCACTGCGTGCCCATCTCTGCCGAATTTAAAAGTGCTGCTGGCCTGACACTGACAGCAAGCTCAGCCTCATTGAGTCAGTCAGTGACATGCAGGCAGCAGCTGCGGTGAGATTGAAGCCTGAAGGAGCAACTAGGAGGTCCTGGAGGACTTGAGGAGAGACGTCAGTAGTCACTAGTCAAGACTACTACTGTGTCTATGTGGCGCACGTGCCACTGCAGTCGCCGGCGGCATGGAGAAGAGTGACCGGTCCCAGGGGCCAGGCCAGGAGGAGCCGAGTGTAGGAGGAGGACAGGAGCGGAGCGGACACGGAACTCAGCCACGTGGGACAACAGGTTAGAACCTAGCTAGGCCAAGTGTGCTCTGTGCTGTGCAGCCCTGAACTCCTGAGAGTTTGCTGAGCTGGCCTGGCTGAAAGTCATAAAGGCCTTTTTTCCCTCACTGAGCTCAGAGCTGACATTATGCCTTTGCCTTATTATTGCTCAATGCTTGGTGTGACTGTGGTGTGAGTGAAAATCGGATGATCATATATGTTATATGGTAGCAGGGGCATCATAACTTGGGTATTTAATAAAATCAGAATATGCCTTCCTCAACTAAGTGTCTGACTCTGTTGTGTACTGTGCTGTGCTTAACTGCTCAATTCCTGGCAACAATACTGTCTCCCCCTCCCCTGTGTCTCCCCCCCCTCCCCTGTGTCTCTCCCCCCTCTCTCCCTGTGTCTCTCCCCCCTCTCTCCCTGTGTCTCTCCCCCCTCTCTCCCTGTGTCTCTCCCCCCTCTCTCCCTGTGTCTCTCCCCCCTCTCTCCCTGTGTCTCTCCCCCCTCCCTCCCTGTGTCTCTCCCCCCCTCCCTTCCTGTGTCTCTCCCCCCTCCCTCCCTGTGTCTCTCCCCCCTCCCTCCCTGTGTCTCTCCCCCCTCCCTCCCTCCCTCCCTGTGTCTCTCCCCCCCTCCCTCCCTCCCTGTGTCTCTCCCCCCTCCCTCCCTCTCTGTGTCTCTCCCCCCTCCCTCCCTCTCTGTGTCTCTCCCCTGTCTCTATCCCCCCTCTCCCCTGTCTCTATCCCCCTGTCCCCTGTCTCTATACCCCCTCTCCCCTGTCTCTATCCCCCCTCTCCCCTGTCTCTATCTCCCCTCTGTGTCTCTCTCTCTCTCTCTCTCTCCCCTCTGTCTCTCTCTCTCTCTCTCTCTCTCCCCCTCTCTCCCCCCCTCTGTCTCTCCCCTCTGTCTCTCCCCTCTGTCTCTGCCCTCTGTCTCTCCCCTCTCTCTCCCCTCTCTCTCCCCTCTGTCTCTCTCTCTCTCCCTTCTGTCTCTCTCTCCCATCTGTCTCTCTCTCCCCTCTGTCTCTCTCTCCCCTCTGTCTCTCTCTCCCCTCTGTCTCTCTCTCTCTCTCTCTCCCCTCTGTCTCTCTCTCTCCCCTCTGTCTCTCTATCCCCTCTGTCTCTCTATCCCCTCTGTCTCCCTCTCTCTCTCCCCCCTCTGTCTCTCTCCCCCCCTCTGTCTCTCTCTCCCCTCTGTCTCTCTCTCCCTCCCCCTCTCTCTCTCCCTTCTGTCTCTCTCTCCCATCTGTCTCTCTCCCCCCCTCTGTCTCTCTATCCCCTCTGTCTCTCTATCCCCTCTGTCTCCCTCTCTCTCTCTCTCCCCTCTCTCTCTCTCCCCCTCTGTCTCTCTCTCTCTCTCTCTCTCTCTCTCTCTCTCTCCCCTGTCTCTCTATTTCTCTCCCTCTCCCCCTCTGTCTCTCTCTAGCCATCTCTCTCTCCCTGTCTCTCCCACCCCCTCTGTCTCTCTCCTTACATGTCTCATTCTCCCCCATGTTCTCTTTCTCTGTCTCTCTCTCCTCTGTCTCTATTTGTGTCTCTCTCTCCCTGTCTCTCCCACCCCCTCTGTCCAATTTACATCTAATTTCCTTCATTCTCTTGATATCCTTTGTTGAAAATAATATCTAAATATGCTCAATAGCTGCTGATTGGTGGCTGCACAATAGATACCTCATGTGATTGGCTCACCCATGTACATTGCTATTTCTTCAACAAAGGATATCTAAAGAATGAAGGCATATCCTAGCCAGTGCCTCACCTGCCTCCGACCTCACTGCACGTCACTGCCAGACAGTATGAAGTTAAATCTCATCCAACTCACCCCAGAGGTACATGATGACCGCACGCCTTCTGTGGAACAGTCAGCATATAGAGAAAGGCACTTAATGCATACCGCACGCCTTCTGTGGAACAGTCAGCATACAGAGAAAGGCACTTAGTGCATACCGCACGCCTTCTGTGGAACAATCAGCATACAGAGAAAGGCACTTAGTGCATACCGCACGCCTTCTGTGGAACAATCCGCATACAGAGAAAGGCACTTAGTGCATACCACACACCCTCTGTGGAACAATCCGCATACAGAGAAAGGCACTTAGTGCATACCGCACGCCTTCTGTGGAACAATCGGCATACAGAGAAAGGCACTTAGTGCATACCACACACCCTCTGTGGAACAATCAGCATACAGAGAAAGGCACTTAGTGCATACCGCACGCCTTCTGTGGAACAATCGACATACAGAGAAAGGCACTTAGTGCATACCGCACGCCTTCTGTGGAACAATCGGCATACAGAGAAAGGCACTTAGTGCATACCGCACGCCTTCTGTGGAACAATCCGCATACAGAGAAAGGCACTTAGTGCATACTGCACGCCTTCTGTGGAACAGTCAGCATACAGAGAAAGGCACTTAGTGCATACCACACGCCTTCTGTGGAACAGTCAGCATACAGAGAAAGGTACTTAGTGCATACCGCACGCCTTCTGTGGAACAGTCAGCATACAGAGGCCTAGATTTAGAGTTCGGCGTTAGCCGTGAAAACCAGCGTTAGAGGCTCCTAACGCTGGTTTTAGGCTACCGCCGGTATTTGGAGTCAGTGATTAAAGGGTCTAACGCTCACTTTTCAGCCGCGACTTTTCCATACCGCAGATCCCCTTACGTCAATTGCGTATCCTATCTTTTCAATGGGATCTTCCTAACGCCGGTATTTAGAGTCGTTTCTGAAGTGAGCGTTAGAGCTCTAACGACAAAACTCCAGCCGCAGGAAAATAGCAGGAGTTAAGAGCTTTCTGGGCTAACGCCGGTTCATAAAGCTCTTAACTACTGTACCCTAAAGTACACTAACACCCATAAACTACCTATGTACCCCTAAACTGAGGTCCCCCCACATCGCCGCAACTCGATTACATTTTTTTAACCCCTAATCTGCCAACCGCAACCTACGTTATACTTATGTACCCCTAATCTGCTGCCCCTAACACCGCGACCCCTGTATTATATTTATTAACCCCTAACCTGCCCCCCACGTCGCCGCCAGCTACTTACAATAATTAACCCCTAATCTGCCGACCGCAAAGCGCCGCCACCTACGTTATCCTTATGTACCCCTAATCTGCTGCCCCTAACACCGCCGACCCCTATATTATATTTATTAACCCCTAATCTGCCCCCCTCAACGTCGCCGACACCTCCCTACACTTATTAACCCCTAATCTGCCGAGCGGACCTGAGCGCTACTATAATAAAGTTATTAACCCCTAATCCGCCTCACTAACCCTATCATAAATAGTATTAACCCCTAATCTGCCCTCCCTAACATCGCCGACACCTAACTTCAATTATTAACCCCTAATCTGAAGACCGGAGCTCACCGCTACTATAATAAATGGATTAACCCCTAAAGCTAAGTCTAACCCTAACACTAACACCCCCCTAAATTAAATATAATTTTAATCTAATGAAATTAATTAACTCTTATTAAATAAATTATTCCTATTTAAAGCTAAATACTTACCTGTAAAATAAACCCTAATATAGCTACAATATAAATTATAATTACATTGTAGCTATTTTAGGATTAATATTTATATTACAGGTAACTTTGTAATTATTTTAACCAGGTACAATAGCTATTAAATAGTTAAGAACTATTTAATAGTTACCTAGTTAAAATAATAACAAAATTACCTGTAAAATAAGTCCTAACCTAAGTTATAATTAAACCTAACACTACCCTATCAATAAATTAATTAAATAAAATACCTACAATTACCTACAATTAAACCTAACACTACACTATCAATAAATAAATTAAATACAATTGCTACAAATAACTACAATTACATAAACTAACTAAAGTACCAAAAATAAAAAAGAACTAAGTTACAAAAAATAAAAAAATATTTACAAACATAAGAAAAATATTACAACAATTTTAAACTAATTACACCTACTCTAAGCCCCCTAATAAAATAACAAAGACCCCCAAAATAAAAAAATTCCCTACCCTATTCTAAATTAATAGAGTTAAAAGCTCTTTTACCTTACCAGCCCTGAACAGGGCCCTTTGCGGGGCATGCCCCAAGAAAATCAGCTCTTTTGCCTGTAAAAAAAAACATACAATACCCCCCCCCCCAACATTACAACCCACCACCCACATACCCCTAATCTAACCCAAACCCCCCTTAAATAAACCTAACACTAAGCCCCTGAAGATCTTCCTACCTTGTCTTCACCATCCAGGTATCACCGATCCGTCCTGGCATCCAGTGCTGAAGAGGTCCAGAAGAGGCTCCAAAGTCTTCCTCCTATCCGGCAAGAAGAGGACATCCGGACCGGCAAACATCTTCTCCAAGCGGCATCTTCGATCTTCTTCCATCCGGTGCGGAGCGGGTCCATCTTGAAGCAGCCGACGTGGATCCATCCTCTTCTTCCGGCGTCTCCCGACGAATGCCGGTTCCTTTAAGGGACGTCATCCAAGATGGCGTCCCTCGAATTCCGATTGGCTGATAGTATTCTATCAGCCAATCGGAATTAAGGTAGGAATATTCTGATTGGCTGATGGAATCAGCCAATCAGAATCAAGTTCAATCCGATTGGCTGATCCAATCAGCCAATCAGATTGAGCTTGCATTCTATTGGCTGTTCCGATCAGCCAATAGAATGCAAGCTCAATCTGATTGGCTGATTGGATCAGCCAATAGGATTGAACTTGATTCTGATTGGCTGATTCCATCAGCCAATCAGAATATTCCTACCTTAATTCCGATTGGCTGATAGAATACTATCAGCCAATCGGAATTCGAGGGACGCCATCTTGGATGACGTCCCTTAAAGGAACCGTCATTCGTCGGGAGACGCCGGAAGAAGAGGATGGATCTGCGTCGGCTGCTTCAAGATGGACCCGCTCCGCACCGGATGGAAGAAGATCGAAGATGCCGCTTGGAGAAGATGTTTGCCGGTCCGGATGTCCTCTTCTTGCCGGATAGGAGGAAGACTTTGGAGCCTCTTCTGTACCTCTTCAGCACCGGATGCCAGGACGGATCGGTGATACCTGGATGGTGAAGACAAGGTAGGAAGATCTTCAGGGGCTTAGTGTTAGGTTTATTTAAGGGGGGTTTGGGTTAGATTAGGGGTATGTGGGTGGTGGGTTGTAATGTTGGGGGGGGGTATTGTATGTTTTTTTTTACAGGCAAAAGAGCTGATTTTCTTGGGGCATGCCCCGCAAAGGGCCCTGTTCAGGGCTGGTAAGGTAAAAGAGCTTTTAACTCTATTAATTTAGAATAGGGTAGGGAATTTTTTTATTTTGGGGGTCTTTGTTATTTTATTAGGGGGCTTAGAGTAGGTGTAATTAGTTTAAAATTGTTGTAATATTTTTCTTATGTTTGTAAATATTTTTTTATTTTTTGTAACTTAGTTCTTTTTTATTTTTGGTACTTTAGTTAGTTTATGTAATTGTAGTTATTTGTAGCAATTGTATTTAATTTATTTATTGATAGTGTAGTGTTAGGTTTAATTGTAGGTAATTGTAGGTATTTTATTTAATTAATTTATTGATAGGGTAGTGTTAGGTTTAATTATAACTTAGGTTAGGATTTATTTTAAAGGTAATTTTGTAATTATTTTAACTAGGTAACTATTAAATAGTTCTTAACTATTTAATAGCTATTGTACCTGGTTAAAATAATTACCAAGTTGCCTGTAAAATAAATATTAATCCTAAAATAGCTACAATATAATTATAATTTATATTGTAGCTATATTAGGATGTATTTTACAGGTAAGTATTTAGCTTTAAATAGGAATAATTTATTTAATAAGAGTTAATTAATTTCGTTAGATTTAAATTATATTTAAGTTAGGGGGGTGTTAGTGTTAGGGTTAGACTTAGCTTTAGGGGTTAATCCATTTATTATAGTAGCGATGAGCTCCGGTCGTCAGATTAGGGGTTAATAATTGAAGTTAGGTGTCGGCGATGTTAGGGAGGGCAGATTAGGGGTTAATACTATTTATGATCGGGTTAGTGAGGCGGATTAGGGGTTAATAACTTTATTATAGTAGCGCTCAGGTCAGCTCGGCAGATTAGGGGTTAATTATTGTAAGTAGCTGGCGGCGACGTTGTGGGGGGCAGGTTAGGGGTTAATAAATATAATATAGGGGTCGGCGGTGTTAGGGGCAGCAGATTAGGGGTACATAGGGATAATGTAAGTTGCGGCGGTTTACGGAGCGGAAGATTAGGGGTTAATAAGTGTAGGCAGGTGTCGGCGACGTTGAGGGGGGCAGATTAGGGGTTAATAAATATAATATAGGGGTCGGCGGTGTTAGGGGAAGCAGATTAGGGGTACATAAGGATAACGTAGGTTGCGGCGGTGTACGGAGCGGCAGATTAGGGGTTAATAATAATATGCAGGGGTCAGCGATAGCGGGGGCGGCAGATTAGGGGTTAATAAGTGTAAGGGTAGGGGTGTTTAGACTCGGGGTACATGTTAGAGTGTTAGGTGCAGACGTAGGTAGTGTTTCCCCATAGGAAACAATGGGGCTGCGTTAGGAGCTGAACGCTGTTTTTTTGCAGGTGTTAGGTTTTTTTTCAGCTCAAACAGCCCCATTGTTTCCTATGGGAGAATCGTGCACGAGCACGTTTTTGAGGCTGGCCGCGTCCGTAAGCAACTCTGGTATCAAGAGTTGCATTTGCGGTAAAAATGCTCTACGCTCCTTTTTTGGAGCCTAACGCAGCATTTTTTTTAACTCTCGATACCAGAGTTAATTTTATGGTGCGGCCAGAAAAAAGCCCGCGGAGCGTTAACAGCCCATCTACCGCCAAACGCCAAATCTAGGCCAGAGAAAGGTACTTAGCGCATACCGCACACCTTACATGGAGCAACAGCAGCAATGGACTTTGTCGGCGATGAGAACAGCTGTACACCGCCGATAGCTTTCTCCCAGCCCATTGCTGCTGTGGCTTCATGTAAGGCGTGCAGTATGCCTTCCCTTGTATGCTGTTTGTCTTCACAAGGCTACCAGTTAAGCGGCTGAAATCCCTTCAAGTTCAATTGAATCCCATTATTTTGGAGACGGCGAACCTGTGACATCACCCGAGTGGTCATGTGAGTAAAAAACGGGCTGTATTCATCTCAGTGCCGTATGACTCACTAAGTTACGAAGGTATCTATTTAAACCTCTCTATAACTCTATGGGGTTACGGATTACAAATACTCATAAGAGTTAAATATGGGACTGACTGCATATTTATGGATGGCCGATGTATGCTGATCCAATGTTGTCAGCTTAAACCAATATAATTTGCAGCTATATATGTGGAACTTGTTGGAAGCAGCACCTGTTTTACTTGGAACTTTTATATCAGCCCTTTTGCAACAAACTGGGTGTCATGAGATGCAGGGCATATGCAGGACACAGCAATGATGGTACAACTCTATTTTATTACAGAGCATAGAAACATACATCTAGTCAGGTTGATTTCACTAACTAACTGCGACACAGACTACCGGGTCTAAGCCCCGCCCCCAAACTAGTGACATCACATCCTGCTCTCATCACATCTTCCCCTTTTTCAAAGGCGAAGCATACATTTGAATATAACAAATAGCAAGGTATACGAACAGAGTATACAACAACATTTTTTTTCGAACAATATATAAACAAATTGGTTCAGAAAATATAAACACATAAATTACATCCTGACTTGGACATCGGGGTAGACTACCCTAGTCCACAGTGACCATGGGATTATTCTGCCCATACTTCCGGTCACTGTTCTAGCTAAAGTCAGTCCCTATATCGGGCCGGAAGTTTCACCACTCTTCCGCTTGATGTAACTTTGCATGAACTGTCCTCTGATACAGAAGATGGTGAATAAGAGTCCGCTGGAGGCAAAGATATATCCCCTCTGTGATCTTGCTGGGGGGAAGGCACCTCTCTTAGAACAGGGGATCCCACCGGCGGTGGTACTGAGGCATCCAGTTCCAGACTCTCAGGTACAGGCTGAAGATGTCTTCGGTTACGGCGTGTAACCGTCCCTCCCTCAGTAAGGACTGTATAAGACCTTGGTTCTGGAGAGCGGCCAACTACCGTAGCAGGCGTCTTCCATTTCTTCTCATCATCCAGTTTAATTCTGACAGTTTGCCCCGCATTCAGTTCCTGTAAGGGCCTGACAGAATGTCTCCTATCGTAGAAGAAACAATAACCCTTTTTGGCCTCTTCATCCCTCCTAAGGACTTCGTCCCGAGGAACAGGGCCAGGCGGCTTGAAGACACCCACTGAGGGTAAAGTGGTGCGAATCTGGCGTCCTAGCATCAGCTGTGCAGGGCTAAACCCGGTGGCTTGAATGGGCGTCGCCCTGTATGACAAGAGGGCTAGGTACAGCTCAGATTGCTTTAGAATGAATTTTGTTGTTTGAACTGCCCTTTCAGCCATTCCGTTGGCCTGCGGATAATGTGGACTTGACGTGGAATGTACAAAGTCATATTCCCTGTTGAAAGCACTGAACTCTGTAGAAGCGAACTGCATACCATTATCACTCACCAGCTCCATTGGAATGCCCCACCGGGCGAACAAGCTCTTTAGGCGAATGATAACGGCTTGACTTGTGATATCATTCAGGGGTGCAATTTCCTAATACCTGGAATAGTAGTCGATCACAACAAGGAACTTTTTCCCATGCAGTTCACACAAATCAGCAGCTATTTTCTGCCACGGCCCCGCAGGCAGCGGAGTAGAAATCAAGGGCTCCCTTCTCTGAGTAGGCCGGCGTTCCCGGCAAAAGGCACATTTAGACACGTGATTTGCAATGTCGGAGCTGATCCCAGGCCACCACACAGCTGTAGCTGCCCTTTCTCTGCACTTTGTAATGCCTAAGTGGCCATCGTGAATCCTGTTTAACATCTCCTTCCTCATGCTGACAGGAATTACAATGCGGTCTTGGAACAGCACCAACCCCTCCAGCTCCGTGAGCTGTGACCTCTCTGGCTGGTAAGCACTTAAAGACATCCAGGCTGCCCGGCTCTCGGGCCAGCCTTCTTTTATGTACTTTATAACCTCTTGCAGATCTGTGTCCAAATATGTCTCTTTCTTTATTTCCTCCAGTTTCCTTGAAGAAATGGACTTAGAGGCCAGAACTGAATCAACATACACTTTCACCTCAGATTCAGTGGAGGATTCATCAGCAGCAGCCAGCGGGAGCCTGGATAGTGTATCCGCCACAACCAGTTGTTTCCCCGGCACATGCACTGCCTGAACATTGAACCTGAGCAGTCTCATTAAAAGTCTCTGGCATCTTAAGGGTGTTTTGTCGATATCATAAGAGTTGATTAGAGGGACTAGTGGTTTGTGGTCAGTTTCCAGACTAAATTTCTCCAAACCCACTAGATAATGGTGAAAGCGCTTACAGGCCCAAACTGCAGCCAGGCACTCTTTCTCAATTTGAGCGTATTTTGACTCCGCAGCCATCAGTGTGCGGGAACAGTAGGCGATGGGCTGTAGTTTATTTTCATTTAACCCATAACTGCTTGCATCTGCACTAACCACAGTCTTTTTTGAAGGGTCGTAGAACCCCAGCACTGGGGCAGACCCCAGCAGGGACTTGGCCTGCATAAAAGCTTTTTCTTGTGAAGGTCCCCAGACCCAGGCAAAGTCTTTCTTAAGCAACTCTGTGATAGGGTGTAAAACTGTTGATAAATCTGGAAGAAACTTGCCCACGTACAAGGCCCAATATCTGTCTCAGCTCATTTACATCAGAAGGACTTTTCATCTGTTCAATTGCATGAATTTTCTTGGGGTCTGGCTTGATGCCATCCCCATTGATGATATGCCCAAAGTAACATAATTCAGTTTTCCTAAAATGGCATTTTTCTTTATTCAGCTTCAGCCCAGACTCCTTGATAGCCTGTAGCACACAACTTAAACGCTGATCATGCTCCTCCATTGTAGACCCATACACTAGAATGTCGTCCATGATGACCGCTGTGCCCACATGGTCACTCAGGAGAGAACTAATTTCCCTTTGAAAGATCTCCGGAGCAGAGGATATCCAAAAGGGGAGTCTGCAAAAGCAGAACCGACCTACCGGTGTGATAAAGGTAGTCAGTTTGCGGCACTTTGGATCCAGGGGGATCTGCCAAAAGCCGCTAGAAGCGTCTAATGTGGAAAAGAACTTTGCCCCAGCCAACTTTTCAGCTATGTCTTCTAATGTCGGCAGCACAAATCTCTCTCTCTTCACTGCCTCATTCATCCTTTTCAGGTCCACACAGATGCGCACCTTTCCATTTTTCTTTGCAACCGGAACAATGGGGGCACACCAGTCAGTTGCTTCAACAACCTCTTCAATAACCCCCATAGACTTCATGCGCATAAGCTCCTTCTCCACTTGAGGCATGAGCGGGAACGGAATTCTACGGGGAGTAGAAATACTGTATGGCATTGCGTCACTTTTAAGTGCTATACGAACTGGCTTGCAATTCAGTAGGCCCAATTCGCCAAACATATCTTCAGAGATCTCATTTACTCTGGCCACGAGGCCCAAATCACAGGCTGCTTTTCTGCTCAATAAATTGCTAACACACTGGCCTCGAATCACATGAACCCACATAGTGAACTTTCTTTGCTTGTACTCACAGCTGGCAAGAAATTTCCCCACACAATCAATGCAGCCACCAGGACTATGGACATTTGTAGTAACCTTCGCCAGCTGGAGCTGTCGAGGCAGTTTCATATATGCAGCAAAAGACATTACAGTGATATCTGCTCCTGTGTCAATCTTAAAATCAACTTTGGCTCCCATTACAGTAAAAGTAACTTTCCAATCTTCCTCTGAGCTTGGCCGTTCCACAACGGACCCCACAAAAGACACTTCCTGACCCTCCTGGTCACTGTCCACCTGCATCTCCTTAATGTATTCAGTTTTACACACCACTTAAAAATGGCCCATTCTGTTACATTTTCTGC
Source organism: Bombina bombina (assembly GCF_027579735.1). Lineage (NCBI taxonomy): Eukaryota > Metazoa > Chordata > Amphibia > Anura > Bombinatoridae > Bombina > Bombina bombina. The sequence goes on from NC_069505.1 coordinate 17,041,371, forward strand.
ATCTTTTATCTCTGGCCTGGCATATAACACTCTGATCATGGGCACGGTAGCACCGTGTGCATCGGGCATGCTGCACCCATCCACTTCTAGGTCTATCCATTATTTTAGATCTACCGCTCACACTGTGCCTTTCATTAGCAGTTTTCCTGGACTGTTGCACTTCATCCACAATACTCTCAGACCTCATGTCAGCACTTTGCT